>NC_133128.1:104684310-104986183 GCF_048418815.1 Hemitrygon akajei | reverse complement strand
TGTGCAAAGGACAACAAACTATTCAAATTCAAATGAAGGAAAATGATGTAATAGTAATAAATATTATGATAATGGAAGCATTAGCAATGATCTTTCAAAAATCACTGGACTCTGGCATGTTGCCAGAGGACTGGAAAATTGCAGATGTTACTCCACTCTTTAAGAAAGGAGGAAGGCAGCAGAGAAGAAATTATAGACCAGTTAGCCTAACCTCAGTGGTTGGGAAGATACTGGAGTCAATTGATAAGGATGAGGTGATGGAGTACTTGCTGACACAGTACAAGATGACACAGTACAAAGCCAGCATGGTTTCTTTCAAGAAAAATCCTGCCTGACGAACCTGTTGGAATTCTTTGAGATTACAAGTAGGCTAGACAAGGGAGATGCAGTGGATGTTGTATATTTGAACTTTCAGAAGGCCTTTGACAAGGTGTCACACATGAGGCTGATTACCAAGTTAAGAGCCCATGGTATTACAGGAAAGTTACTGGCATGGTTAGAGCACTGGCTGATCGGTAGGAAGCAGTGAGTGGAAATAAAAGGATCCTTTTCTAGTTGGCTGTCAGTGATCAGTGGTATTCTGCAGGGGTCAGTGTTAGGACCACTTCTTCTTATGCTGTATATCAATGATTTAGATGTTGGAATAGATGGCTTTGTGGCCAAGTTTGCAGATGGTACAAAGATTGGTGGAGGGGCAGGTAGCATTGAGGAAACTGGTACGCTTCAGAAGGACTTTGACAGATTAGAAGAATGGGCAAGAGAGTGGGAATGAAATACAATGTTCGAAAATGCATGGTCATAAATGTAGAAATAAATGTGCAGACTATTTTCTAAATGGGGAGAAAATCCAAAAATCAGAGATGCACAGGAACTTGGGAGTCCTTGCATAGAACACCCTAAAGGTTAACTTGCAGGTTGAGTCAGTGGTGAGGAAGGCAAGTGCAATGTTTGCATTCATTTCAAGAGAACTAGAATACAAGAGCAGGGATGTGATGCTGAGGCTTTATAGGGTGTCGGTGAGGCCTCACCTTGAATATAGTGAATAGTTTTGGGCTCCTCATCTTAGAAAAGGTGTGCTGGCATTGGAGAGGGTCCAGAGGAGGTTCACAAGGATGATTCCAGAAAAGAAAGGGTGATCATTCAAGGAACGTTTGATGGCTTTGGGCCTGTACTGGCTGGAATTCAGAAGGATGAGGGGGGATCTCATTGAAACCTTTCGAAAGCTGAAAGGCCTAGACAGAGTAGATGTGGAGAGCATGTTTTTCTTGGTGGGGGAGTCTAGGACAAGAGGGCACAGCTTTAGGATAAAGGAGCATCCATTTAAAATAGAGATGTGGAGCAACTTCTTTGGCCAGAGGATACTGAACGTGGAATTTGTTACCACAGGCAGCTGTGGAGGCCAGGTTGTTGGGTGTACTTGATTGGACATGGCATCAAAGGTTATGGGAGGAGGCCTGGGAGTCGGGCTGAGGAGGGGAAAAAAGGACCCGCCATTTTTCTCCATGGTGGAGCAGACTTGATGGCTTAATTCTGCTCCTATGTCTTGTGGTCTAAATAAATAAGCAATAAATATCAAGATCCTGAGATGAAGCATCCTTGAAAGTGAATCCATAATTGGTGAGAAAAGTTCAGTGATGGGTCAGTGAAGATACCTCTACTGGTTTAAAAGCTGTTGAGGGGTAATGTCTGTTGAGGGGTAATGACTGTTCCTGAACCTGGTGGTGAGAGTCCTGAGCCTCCTTTAGCTTTTTCCTGATGCCAGCAGCAAGAAGAGAGCATGGCCTGGGTGTGACAGTGCTCCATGTAGATGTGCTCAATAGTGGGGAGGGCTTTACATGTGATGTACTTAGCCGTATCCACTACTTTTTGTAAGATATTCTGCTCAAGGGCATTGGTGTTTTCATACCATTCCGTGATGCAACCAGTCAGTATACACTCAACCACACATTTATAGAAGTTTGCCAAAGTTCCAGATGTCATGTTGAATCTTCTCAAATTTCTAAGGAATTAGAGGTGCTACTGTGCTTTCTTCGTAATCACATTTATGTGCTAGACTAAGGACAGAACTTCTGAAATGATAACTGAGGAATTTGAAGTTGCTGATCCTCTCTATCTCTAATCCCCTGGTTTCCTCCTCCTGAAGTTAGTAATCAGCTCCCTGGTCTTGCTGACACTGAGTAAGAGGTTGCTGGTATGGCACCACTCAGCCAGATTTTAAATTTTCCTACTGTATGCTGATTCACCACCACCTTTGATTCAGATCAACAACCATGATGTCACCAGAAAACTTGAGTATGGCATTGGAGCTGTACTTAGCCACACAATTATAGGTGTAAAGTGAGTAGAGCAGGGAGTTAAGCACACAGCTTTGTGGTGCACCTGTGCTGATTGAGATTGTGGAGATGATCTTACCAATCTGAACTGACTAGGATGTGTAAGTGAGACATCAAGGATCCAATTGCACAAGGATATTGAGGTCAAGTCTTGAAGCTTATTGCTTAGTTTTGAGGGGATGATGGGATTGAATGCTGAGTTCTAGTCAGTAAAGAGCATCCTGATGTATGCACCTTTGCTGTGCAGATGTTCCAGGGTTGAGTGAAGAGCCAAAGAAATGGCATCTGCTGTGGACCTGTTGTGCTGGTAGAGAAAGTGGAGCAGATTCAAGTCACTTCTCAGGCAGGAATGGACATGTTTCATTATCAAGCTCTCAAAACACCTCATCACAGTGGATGTAAGTGATACTGGACGATCATCTTTGAGGCATTGTTAAACATCGTTATAATTGAAGGCTGCTTGAAGTAGATGGGTACCTCGAAATTCCGGTGAGAGGTTAAAGACCTCTGTGAACAATGATCAGCACAGGTCGTCAATCCTTGGCCAGGTACTCCATCTGGGCTGGACACTTTCCATGGGTTTACCCCCCCCCCCCCGAAGAATACCCCCCTCACACTGGCCTTAGAAACCAAAATCACAGGATCATTGGTGACTGTGAGAGTTTGTGAAACCTCCTGTTCTGACGGTGAAAATGAGCATAGAAGGCATTGAGGTAATTTAGAAGCGAAGCCTTGTTGCTTGTTTCACATTCAAGCCCTGCCACAGCTGCCGAGTATCACTCAGTGATTGACGTTTAGTCAGGAATTACTACTTTGCACATGAGATAGCTTTCAGAGATCAGAGCCGGATCTCATTTCGTATTTTGTCGACAGACCGGAATGCCACTAACCTGGCCTTCAGCAGATTGTAAATCTCAAACTTCCCTAGGGCTTCTGGTTGGAGAAGTCACTGAACGTTTTTGTGGGGATATACTCCCCTATGACTGTTTTCATAAAGTCTGTGACAACTGTGGTCTTCTGATGACTTGAAGCAATACTGTAGCTGCTCCTCTGCCTTCAGCAACCACATCTTTATGTCCTCATCTCTGGAGCTTTGCTCTTTAGGCTCTGCCTGTCTGGAGGTGGGAGAATGACAGCCAAGTAAAGAGATTTCTGAAAATGCAGTCTGGACAATCTTTACTGAAGTGGCCTTGAGTGTTGACACACACATAGATACATATACAGTGGTATGACCCCTGGTCAAAATTTCTGGTACTGTGAATAGTTAAGTGAGTAGAAGATGAACTGATCTCCAAAAGTCATAAGGTTAAAGATGAAACATCCTTTTCAACATTTTAAGCAAGATTAGTGTATTATTTTTGTTTTATACAATTTTAGAGTGAAAAAAGGCAAGCAGCACCATACAAAAGTTTAGGCACCCCATGAGATTTGAGCTCTCAGATAACTTTTACCAAGGTCTCAGACCTTAATTAGCTTGTTCAGAGTCATCTTTAGGAAAGGCCAGGTGATGCAAATTTCAAAGCTTCAAAAATACCCTGACTCCTCAAACCTTGTCCCAACAATCAGCAGCTATGAGCTCCTCTAAGTAGCCCCTAGCACTCTGAAAATTAAAATAAATGATGCCCACAAGGCTATAAGAAGATAGCAAAGCATTTTCAGGTAGATGTTTCCTCAGTTCATAATGTAATTAAGAAATGGCAGTTAACAGGAACGGTGGAGGTCAAGTTGAGGTCTGGAAGACCAAGAAAACTTTCTGAGAGAACTGCTCGTAGGATGGCTAGAAAGGGAAATCAAAACCCCCATTTGACTGCAAAACACCTTCAGGAGGTTTTAGCAGATTCTGGAGTGGTGACACCTGCACAAATATGACCTTCATTGAAGAGTCATCAGAAGAAAACTTCCTTGCGTCCTCACCACAAAATTCAGCATCAGAAGTTTGAAAAGGAACAGCTAAACAAGCCTGATGCATTTTGGAAACAAGTCCCGTGGACTGATGAGGTTAAAATAGAATATTTTGACTGCAATGAACAAAGGTATGTTTGGAGAAAAAAGGGTGCAGAATTTAATGAAAAGAACACCTCTCCAACTGTTAAGCATGGGGGTGGGTGGATCAATCATGCTTTGGTCTTGAGTTGCAGCTAGTGGCACAGGGAACATTTCACTGGTAGAGGGAAGAATGAATTTAATTAAATACCAACAAATTCTGGAAGCAAACATTACACCATCTGTAAAAAAAAAGCTGAAGATGAAAAGAGGATGGGTTCTACAACAGGATAATGATCCTAAACACATCTCAAAATCAACAATGGACTACCTCAAGAGGCGCAAGTTGAAGGTTTTGCCATGGCTCTCACAGTCCCCCAACCTAAACATCATCAAAAATCTGTGGATAGACCTCAAAAGAGCAGTGCATGCAAGACGGCCCAAGAATCTCACAGAACTAGAAGACTTTTGCAAGGAAAAATGGGCGAAAGTCCCCCAAACAGGAAATGAAAGACTCTTAGCTGGCTACAGAAAGCGTTTACAAGCTGTGATATTTGCCAAAACAGGTGTTATTAAGTAAAGACCATGCAGGGTGCCCAAACTTTTACTTTGGGCCCTTTTCCTTTTTTGTTATTTTGAAACTGTAAAAGGTGGAAGCAAAGAAGTAATCTTGCTTAAAATAATAAAGAAATGCATCATCTTTAACTTTATGCCATTTGGAAATCAAATAATCTTTTACTCACTTTATTCACAGTAACAGAAATTTTGACCAGGGGGTGCCCAAACTTCCGCATGCCACTGTACACACACACAAACACATGCACATACACACACAGATACATATACATACACACACATGCACACAGACACACACACATACACGCATGCACACAGATACTTATACATGCACAGATAAATTCATGCACACAGATACACACACACACACATTTACATACACTCACACAGATACACACACACACACACAAGACCATAAAATATAGGAACAGAATTTGACCATTTGGCTCATCAAGTCAGCTCTGCCATTTCATTGTGGCTGATCCATTTCCTGCCTTCTCCCCATATCCTTCATGCCCTGACTAATCAAGAATCTATCAGCCTCTGCCTTAATTAAATATACCCAATGACTTGGGCTCCACAGCAGCCTGTGGCAAAGAATTCCACAGATTCACCACTCTCTGGCTAAAGAAATTCCTCATCTCTGTTCTAAATGGATGTCCCTCTTTTCTGAGCCTGTGTCCTCTGGTCTTAGGCTCCCCCACCAGAGGGGGAATCCTCTGCACATCCACTCCATCAAGGCTTTACACCATTCGATAGCTTTATATGGATTGATATGTACAAACACAGATAGCAGCTAGTGGTTAGCGTGACACTATTACAGCTCTGGGCGTTCTGGAGTTTGGCGTTCATTTCCGGCGCAGTTCTAGAAGCAATCAGAATCAGAATTGGATTTCATATCACTGGCACATGCCCTGAAATTTGTTAACTTTGAGCAGCAGTACAATGCAATATATAATAATAGAGAAAAAACTGAACAGCGCGCGCGTGTGTAAATATAAATAAATATTATATATATATATATATATATATATATATATATATATATATATATATATATATATATATATATATATATATACACACACACACACATACATAATAGGAATAAAGAAAGTAGTGAGGTAGTGTTCTTGGGTTCAATGTCGTGAGGTCGCGGGAGGCTGATGAACGGTTACAGGTTTGCCTTCAGTCAATGGACTGGGCTGTGTTCACAAACTCATCTGAGGACTGAATGACAATACCAGGGTATAGTTACAGACTTTATTGAAATACTGTGGGTTGAGTATGCCCCCACAAAATCGTTTAGGGTTTTCTCTAATCAGAAGCCTGGATGAGCAATGAAATCTGGAACCTTCTGAGAGCCAGATCAGAGGCATTCAGGTTTGGAGATCAAGAATGCTACAGGAGGTGCAGTATGACCTCTGGAAAGCCATCTCTCAGACGAAGTGAAGACTTCAGACTGGACTGGAACCAACGAGGGATGCTCGACAGCTGTGGCAGGGTTTGAGTTCCGTAACCTCCTACAAAGTTATATCTTGCAACATAAGGGACAGCAGAGCCTCGCTTCCAGGTGAGCTCAATGCCTCCTCTACTCGCTTTGACCACCAGAGTAGGACACCTCCATGTCCCCGATGATCCTTTGTCCTCAGTATCTGAAGATGATGTGCAGGTTGTTTTCAAGAGAACGAATCCAAGGAAAGTATCTGGTCTGAATGGAGTACCTGGCTGAGTAGTGAAGACTGTGCTGACCAGCTGGCTGGTGTATTCATGGATATCTTCAATTTCTCCCTCTGAATTTCTTCTCTCCCTTCAAGCAGGCTTCAATTGTACCGGTGCCCAAGAAGAGTGTGGTAACCTGTCTAAAAGACTATTGCCCAGTGGCACTTGCATCCACAGTGATGAAGTGTCTTGACAGGCTGGCGTTGAAGCATATCAGCTCCTCTCTGAATGGTGACTTGGATCCGTTCCAATTTGCCTACTGAAGCAACAGGTCTACAGCAGATGCTATCTCATCAGCCCTTTACACAACCCAGGAAAATCTGGACAGTAAAGATGCATACATCAGGATGCTCTTTATCAAATACAGCTTGGTATTTAACACTATGATCGCCTCAAAACTAATCAGTAAACTCCAAAACCTGGGCCTCAGAACCCTCTTGTGCAATTGGATCCTGGATTTCCTCACTTGTAGACACCAGTCAGTTTTCGGATTGGCAAAAATTCTCCTCCACAATCTCCATCAGCACATGAGCATTGCAGGGGAAGTGTGCTTAGCCCCCTGCTCTATTCACTTTACATCTATGACTGTGTGGCTAAGTACAGCTCCAACACAGCATACAAGTTTACTGATGACACCACGTGGTGAGCTGTATCAAAGGGGGTGATGACTCAGCATACAGAAGGGAGAGTGAAAACTTGGCTGAGTGGTGTCATAACAACAACCTCTCACTCAACATCAATAAGACCAAGGAACTGATTGTAGACTTCAGGAGAGAGAAACCGGAGGTCCATGAGCTGGTAATCATTGGAGGATCAGAGGAGGAGAGGACAGTGATTTTAAATTCTTGGGTGTCACTATCTCAGAGAACCTGTCCTGGACCCATCATATAAACAGTATTGCGAAGAAAACACAACAGCACAACTGGAAGCTGTGGAGGTTCGGCATGTCATTGAAAACCTTGGCAAACTTTTATAGATACATGGTGTGGCGGTTCCGCATGTTATTGAAAACCTTGGCAAACTTCTATAGATGTATGGTGCTGACTGGCTGCATTTTGGTCTAGTATGGAAACACCAACGCCTTTGAGTGTAAAATCTCACAAAAGGTAGTGAATTCAGCCCAGTACATCATGGGCAAAGCCCTCCCAACCATTGAACACATCTACATGAAACCTTGCCATAGGAAAACAGCATCCATCATCAAAGATCCTCACCACCCAGACCATGTTCTTTTCTCACTGCTGCCATCAGGTAGAAGGTACAAGAACTTCAGGACTCGCACCACCAGGTTCAGGAAGAATTAACACCCCTCAAACAATCAGGCTCTCGAACAACAGCTACGCTTAGCTACGGACTCTTCACGCTCGTTATTTATTGCTATTTATTTATATCTGCATTTGTATAGTTTGTTTACAGTTTATAATTCCTGAAGTTTGCAGTTACTATTCTGTAGATTTGTTAAGTATGCCCACAGAAAAAGAATCTCAGGGCTGTATGTGGTAACCTGTATGTACTCTGATAATAAATTTTATTTTGAACTTTTCCTTCTTGATGGTAGTGTTATGTGTGATGAGAAAACCAGTTGGAGATGGGGTCCAGAGTTGACCCCCCTGTAAATTATGCTGCTAACGAGAGAGAGAGATGAAGGGGAGGGGGGGAGGCATCCTGTTGCAGATGGGAGAGAGAGAGGCAAGGATTACAATGGATGATTTAGTATTATGGCTTCTTCGCTAATTGTTGACTTTAATGCCAAGGACATTTGGCCTGTTTGTGTGGATCTCTGCTGACACAGCAGAGTGATGCCAGGTGCCTGCTGAGACAGGAGGGAGTGGCCAGTTTGATGGACACGGACATGGTCAGTTGATGGATGGCTGATACCTCATCAGGGGAGATAAAAGACAGGTCTGCTGAGACACCAGCAGACACGCCACGAGACACTGCAAGAGTGTTGTGCATCCACAGGAAGGTGGGGGCTTGGAGGACCGAATCGGGAGATCTGTCACAAAGCTCACAGTGTGACGGCAGGACCAGTGGGGGCTTGTGTCCACTCACGCCAGAGTGACGAGTCCACCACGGAAGAACAGTCTAGCTGAGAATGGAGGGGTCATATCCGAATGACCACATCAGTATAACAGAACAAGAAAACAATGGAAGGTTTGCCTGCTGCAGCTGCTCACATCTCGCTCACTCTCTCTCCGTTACAACAGCAATACCTTGACTTAAACTAAACTGAACTGAACTCTGCATTATCTTAAGACTATTCATTTACCCCTAGATTTTGATAGAGCTTGGTTTTGATTCCTATTCCTACACTTCTGTATTGATCATTGCTAAACTGTTTTATATGTATATTTACATTTTTGATACCGTATTACTTAGTTACTAATAAACACTTTTAGTTACAGTACCACCAGACTCCAACGTATCAGTCCATTTCTGCTGGCTCGTTAACCCAGCTATGGGGTACGAGAACAGGGCATGGGATCCAAGGATTGCTTTGTGAACAGGGCACGGGATTGCTTTGTGGATCCAGAACTGGCTTGCCCACAGAAGGCAAAGACTGGTTGTAGATGGGTCATGTTCTGCATGGAGGTCAGTCACCAGTGGAGTGCCTCAGGGATCTGTTCTGGGACCCTTACTCTTCGTGATTTTTATGAATGACCTGGATGAGGAAGTGGAGGGATGGGTTAGTAAGTTTGCTGATGACACAAAGGTTGGGGGTGTTGTGGATAGTGTGGAGGGCTGTTAGACATTACAGCGGGACATTGATAGGATGCAAAACTGGGCTGAGAAGTGGCAGATGGACTTCAACCCAGTTAAGTGTGAAGTGGTTCATTTTGGTAGGTCAAATATGATGGCAGAATACAGTATTAATGGTAAGACTCTTGGCAGTATGGAGGATCACAGGGATCTTGGGGTCTGAGTCCATAGGACGCTCAAAGCAGCTGCGCAGGCTGACTCTGTGGTTAAGAAGGCGTATGGTGTATTGGCCTTCATCAATCGTGGAATTGAACTCAGGAGTCGAGAGGTAATGTTGCAGCTATATAGGACCCTGGTCAGACCCCACTTAGAGTACTGTGCTTAGTTCTGGTCACCCCACTATAGGAAGTATGTGGAAGCCATAGAAAAGGTGCAGAGGAGATTTGCAAGGATGTTGCCTGGATTGGGGAGCATGCCTTATGAGAATAGGTTGATTGAACTCGGTCTTTTCTCCTTGGAGCGAAGGAGGATGAGAGGTGACCTGATAGTGATGTACAAGATGATGAGAGGCATTGATCGTGTGGATAGTCAGAGGCTTTTTCCTAGGACTGAAATGGTTGCCACAAGAGGACACAGGTTTAAGGTGCTGGGGAGTAGGTACAGAGGAGATATCAGGGGTAAGTCTTTTACTCAGAGTGGTGAGTGCGTGGAATGGGCTGCCAGCAATGGTGGTGGAGGCAGATATGATAGGGTCTTTTAAGAGAGTAGAGCAGTGGGCTTAGCATATCCCTGAGATGCGCCAGTGTTAATCGTTAATGAGGTGGAGATGTTGCTTCCAATCTGCACGGATTATGGTCTTCCAGTGCATGTTATCCTGCGGAATTCGTGGGCTTTCTCCAGGTCCTCTGGTTTGCTCCCACAGTTCAAAAACATTAATCAAATAGGTTAATTGATGGAATGTAATGCCAACGAGTGTGAGCTTTTGCAGGACCAACCAGGGTAGGTCTGTGGCTATGCTACAGTGGCACTTCTGCAAATCACTACTGTGATGTGTAGTTATTTAAGTTACTGTCGCCTTCCTGTCAGCTTGAACCAGTCTGGCCATTCTCCTCTGGCTTCTCTCATTAACAAGGCATTTTTGCCCACAGAACTTCCACTCACTGGATATTTTTTTTGTTTCTCGCACCATTCTCTGTAAACTCTAGAGACTATTGTGTGTGAAAATCCCAAGAGATCAGCAGTTTCTGAGATATTCAAACAACCCCACCAATATTCATCTCACAGTCAAAGACACTTAGATCACATTCTTTCCATGTCATGTCTGTTTGCTTTTATGCATTCAGTTAATGCCACATGATTGGTTGATTAAATATTTATGTTATGAGCAGACAGACAGGTGCACCTAATAAAGTCACCTCTCAGTGTATTTAGGGCAAAGGCAAGTAGGCTTTCTCCTATAGAAATAGAGGTCATGGGTTAAGGGTGAAATGTGACATATTTAAGGGGAACATGAGGGAAAACTTCTTTACATAGAGGGCAGTGAGAGTGTGGAGCAAGCTGCCATTTTATGCGGTGAATATGGACTTGACTTTAACATTTAAGAGGAATTTAGATAAGAACATGTGTTATGGTTTGGGTGCAAGTTGATGAGATTAGGCAAATTAAAATTTTGGCATGGACTAGATGAGCAGAAAGGCCTGTTTCTGTGCTATAGTTTTCTATGACAATGACTCTGTACAACTGAGCTAACTGAACAAAGCTGAAGGAATGACAGCCATGAACCATTCACAGGTCAATGAAGTGATCCACTCTTCCACAGCATTTCAATCCTTGGAAAACACCTGAGGAGACAGTGTTCCAGTAATCTGAAATATGTGGTACAGAGAGCATACTCAGTCATAACATGAACTTCAAATTGCCAAAGCTCTCCACTGCTGGGCATTGTTTGAGCCTGCTGTGAACAGAGGATGGTCAGGTTGAATTGGTATTTAATAATTTCATTACTGCTGTAGACAGAGGATGGTTAGGTTGATAGAAACAAAATTAGTTGGAGAATCGTAAACTTTGTGTTCCCATATTAACTCCTATTTTCAGCAGAAAAACGATGTTTTCTGCAGTTCCTAACAAACGGCATTAAGGAACTGGAGCAGGAGCTGGATGACCTCTGGATCATTCGGGAGAATGAGGAGTTTATAGATAGTAGGTACAGGGAGGCAGTTACGCCAAAGGAGCAGTGCACAGGTAATTGGGTTACCATCAAGCGAGGGAAGGGGAAAGGGCAGGCAGAGCAGGACTCCCCTGTGGCCATTCCCCTCAACAACAAGTATACCAACTTGGATACTGTTGGAGGGGGGTTGACTTACCCGGGACAAGCTGCAGCAGCTGGATCTCTGGCACTGAATCTGGTTCTGCAGTGCGGGGGGGGGGGGGGGGGGCGAAGAAGAAGAGAGCGGTAATGATAGGGGACTCGATAGTTAGAGGTACAGACAGGAGGTTCTGTGGTCGTGACAGAGTCTCCCGGATGGTTTATTGCCTCCCGGGTGCCAGTGTCAGGGATGTCTCTTATTGCGTGCACTAAAATGGGAGGGCGAGCAGCCAGATGTCATGGTGAACATCAGTACCAATGATGTAGGAAGAAAGAGTGAGGAGGTCCTAAAGAGTGAGTATAGAGAGCTTGGTAGGAAGTTAAAAAGCAGGACCTCAAGGTCCTGCTTTATTTATTGAATTTATTTAATGCCAATGAGATGGCTTTTTAGAGCAGCTTATGCTTGAACCTACTCAGGGAAAGGCCATCTTAGATTGGGTAACCCAGATCTTATTAGGGAGCTTAATGTAAAGGAACATTTAAGAGGCAGTGATCATAATATGACTGAATTCACACTGTAATTTGGGAGGGAGAAGCATAAATCACATGTAACAGCTTCGAATAAAGGGAATGACAGAGGCATGAGAGAGGAGCTTGCCCAGCTGGATTGGGGGAGGATACTAGCTGCGATAATGGCAGAGCAGAGATGGTTGAAGTTTCTGGGAATAGTTCACAAGGTACAGGATAGCTATGTCCCACAGAAGTAGTTGTTGTCAAATGGCAGGGGTAGGCAACCAAGGTTGACAAGGGAAGTTAAGGACTACATGAAACCCAACAAGGAGTAATACAGCGAGGAGTATTGTGGGGAAAGCTGACGAGCTGAGGGCGTGGATTGACACGTGGAATTATGACATTGTAGCCATTAGTGAACCTTGGCTACAGGAGGGCAGGACTGGTAGCTTAATGTTCCAGGGTTCTGATGTTTCAGACGTGATAGAGGCAGAGGGATGAATGGTGGTGGGGGTTAGCATTGCTAGTCAGGGAAAATGTTACAGCAGTGCTCAGACAGGACAGGTTAGAGGGCTTGTCTACCGAGGCCATATGGGTGGAGCTGAGAAACAGGAAAGGTATGACCATGTTAATGGGGTTGTATTATAGACCACCCAATAGTCAGTGAGAATTGGAGGAGCAAATCTGCAGAGAGATAGCAGACAACTGTAGGAAACATAAAGTTGTGATAGTAGGGGATTTTAATTTTCCACGTATTGATTGGGACTCCCATACTGTTAAAGGTCTAGACAGGTTAGAATTTGTAAAATGTGTTCAGGAAAATTTTCTAAATCAATATATTGAAGTACCGACTAAAGAGGATGCAATATTAGATCTCCTATTAGAAAATGAGTTAGGACAGGTGATGGAAGTGTGTGCAGGGGAACACTTTGGTTCCAGTGATCATAACACCATTAGTTTCAACTTGACCATGGATAAAGATAGATTTGGTCTTCGGGTTGAGTTCTAAACTGGAAAAAGGCCAAATTTGAAGAAATGAGAAAGGATCTAAAACGCGTGGATTGGGACAGGTTATTCTCTGGCACTTGGTAAGTGGGAGGCCTTCAATGGAGAAATTCTGAGAGTGCGGAGTTTGTATGTTCCTGTCAGGATTAAAGGCAAAGTGAATAAGAATAAGGAACCTTGGTTCTCGAGAGATATTGGAACTCTGATAAAGAAGAGAGAGATGTATGGTATGTATAGGAAACAGGGAGCAAATAAGGTGCTTGAGGGGTATAAGAAGTGAAAAAAAATACATGAAAGTAATCAGGAGGGCTCGAAGAAAACATGTGGTAGCTTTGGCAGTCAAGATGAAGGATAATCCAAAGAGCTTCTACAGGTATATTAAGAGAAAAAGGATAGTAAGTGATAAAATTGGTCCTCTTGAAGATCAGAGTGGTCGGCTATGTATGGAACCAAAAGAAATAGGGGAGATTTTAAATAGGTTTTTTGCATCTGTATTTACTAAGGAAACTGCCATAGAGTCAATGGAAATAAGGCAAACAAGTAGTGAGGTCATGGAACCTATACAGATTGAAGCGGAGGAGGTGCTTGCTATCTTGAGGCAAATCAGAGTAGATAAATTCCCAGGACCTGACAGGGTATTCCCTCGGACCTTGAAGGAGACTAATGTTGAAATTGCAGGGGCCCTGGCAGATATACTTAAAATGTCGGTATCTACAGGTGAGGTGTTGGAGGACTGGAGGACAGCTCATGTTGTTCCGTTGTTTAAAAAAGGTTCTAAAAGTAATCCGGGAAATTGTATGTCAGGAAGTTTGACAACGGTAGTAGGTAAATTATTGGAAGGAGTCCTAAGAGATAGGATCTACAAGTATTTGGATAGACGGACTAATTAGGGAGAGTCAACACAGCTTTGTGCGTAGTAGGTCATGTTTAACAAATCTATTGGAGTTTTTTGAGGTGGTTACCAGGAGAGTGGATGAAGGGAATGCAGTGGATGTTCTCTAAATGGGACTTCAGTATGACAAGGTCCCGCATGGGAGGTTAGTTAGGAAGATTCAGTTGCTAGGTTTACATGGTGAGGTAGTAAATTCGATTAGACATTGGCTCAATGGGAGAAGGCAGAGAGTGGTAGTGGAGGATTGCTTCTCTGAGTGGAGGCCTGTGACTAGTAGTGTGCCACAGGGATCAGTGTTGGATCCATTGTTATTTGTCATCTATATCAATGATCTGGATGATAATGTGGTAAATTGGATCAGCAAATTTGCTGGTGATACAAAGATTGGAGGTGTAGTGGACAGTGAGGAAGGTTTTCAAAGCTTGGAGAGGGATCTGAACCAGCTGGAAAAAAGGGCTGAAAAATGGCAGATGGAGTTTAATACAGACAAGTGTGAGGTATTGCACTTTGGAAGGAAAAACCAAGGTAGAACATACAAGGTAAATGGTAGGGTACTGAGGAGTGCAGTAGAACAGAGGGATCTAAGAATACAGATACAAAATTCCCTAAAAGTGGTGTCACAAGTAGATAGGGCCATAAAGAGAGCTCTTGGTACATTGGCCTTTATAAATCAAAGTATTGAGTATAAAAGTTGGAATGTTACAGTGAGGTTGTATAAGGCATTGGTGAGGCTGAATTTGGACTTTTGTGTGCAGTCCTGGTCACCGAATTACAGGAAGGATATTAATAAGGTTGAAAGCGTGTAGAGAAGGTTTACAAGGATGTTGCCGGGACTTGCAAAACTGAGTTACAGAGAAAGATTGAATAGGTTAGGACTTTATTCCCTGGAGCGTAGAAGAATGAAGGGAGACTTGATAGAGGTATATAAAATTATGATGGGTATAGACAGAGTGAATGCAAGCAGGCTTTTTCCACTGAGGCTAGAGGACAAAAAACAGAGGACATGGGTTAAGGGTGAAGGGGGAAAAGTTTAAAGGGAACATGGGGGGGGGGGTCTTCTTCACAGAGAGTGGTGGGAGTGTGGACTGAGCTGCCAGATGAAGTGGTAAATGCAGGCTCACTTTTAACATTTAATAAAAACTTGGACAGGTACATGGATGAGAGGTGTATAGAGGGATATGGGCCAGGTGCCCAGTGGGACTAGACAGAAAAATGGTTCGGCACAGCCAAGAAGGGCCAAAAGGCCTGTTTCTGCGCTGTAATGTTCTATGGTTCTATGGCTTGGATCCCCCAAATTACATATTGTTTCATACCACACAACATAAGGAACAATATATGCAATAACACACATCATCATATAGACTAGATACAACAAAAACTTTTATCAAATCCATTTAGTTCTTTCTAAATGGAAGGCTTACCACTGCAGGTGATGGAACATGTATACTGAGCACGGATCGCGGCTGGATCTGATTAACTAAATGACACAGAACCACTCCGTCCATCAAGGCTTCTCCAATTTCATCAGGTAGATTAATTTTTAGGCTGGATTCAATGTTCTGTTGAACAAGATTCAGTCAGATTTGTAAGAAACACCTGGCATAAATTTATAACAATCCACCACAGCCCACCAAAATCCAGAGAAGTCTCTGGTGCACGTGTTTCACCAGGGCTAAGTAACATTCGACCTGTCTTGACATAATGCTCAAAGCTACCTCGGGAATAGGAGCTGAGTCACACCAACTAAAAAAATCCCACTGCAGCCCTGCTTTGTGCTTATTCTCAGTTAACACAGATGGCTAAGCCCCACCAATTTATGGAAGGCCCACTTTGTTTAAAGGACAGGATCTGTATCAGCCATAATCAAGTACCTTGAGGAACTCAGTGCGTCAGAAGGCATCTATAGAGGGAAACATAAAGTTGACGTTTTGAGTCGAGACCATTCATCTCGACAACAATCAAAGATTTCGCCCAAACCAAGGATAATCAAAATATTATATATTTGTATATTTTTCAGTACATGATGCATTATCTGGTCTCACTGTGACTCCAGCACATCAAAGGTTGCCACAGTAGTGTGGTGGTTAGTGAATGCTATTACAGTCTGGGCTGCTGCAGTTCAGAGTTCAATTCCAGCATCGCATGTAAGGAGGATGCACATTTTCCCAGTGACCACGTGGATTTCCTCCAGGCAATCTGGTTTCCTCCCACAGTACTGGTTAATCGGTTCATTGGTCATTGTAAATTGTTCTGTGATTAGGCTAGTGTTACCTAGGTGGGTTGCCGGGCAGTACGATTTGTTCAGCCTGAAGGGCCTGTTTTCATATTGTATCTCTAAATAAATAAAAAATCATAGTGACTGTGTGATGAATAATTCAGCAGAAAAGTGGCAACGATAAATTTACATATAACACTTCAAGCACATTAGTTCCTTTAACACACACAAAAACCTGAAGGAACTCAGCAGATCAGTCAGCATAAATGGAAATAGATAAATAGTCAATGTGTTGGGCTGAGACCCTTCATTGAAAAGTCAAGTCTTCATTCATTTCCAGAGATGCTGCTTGACCTGCTGAGTTCCTCCAGCATTTTGTGAGAGTGGCTCTGGATTTCCAGCATCTGCAGAATCTCTTATGTTTATTATTTTCTTTAACATATTTTTGAGCTGTATTTTATATTTCAAAGCACCTCACTAATTCCACAAAGATGCAATCATGAAGAAGGCATTTCAGAGCCTCTACTTTCAAAGAAGCTTAAAGGGATTTGGCATTGCACCACATGTTCTAACAAACCTACAGATGCAATGCTGAAAGGTTGCATCATGCCTGTTACAGCAAATCACAGCAATGCAAGAGGCTGTAGTTATTATTACACACAGCCTGGGTACATCACCACACAAACTTTTCCACCACTGACAGGAGGTGCTGTCTCAAGAAGGCAGCGTCTATAATCAAAGATTGCCATCATTCAGGTCACATCTTTTTGCTGCTACCATCAGACAGGAATTACAGCTACTTTCCTTCAACCATTTGGTTCCTGAACCAACTGGCACAACCCTAATCACTCACTACTTCAGAATATCAGCACTAACATCATTTTTGCACTACAATTTAAAAAAAATGTTCTAACTGAAGTCTGACAACAATGGGTTCAACAATAGCTACTTCCCTACAAACATTAGGTTCTTGAAAGTCTATGCACCTAAACCCTGCCTCAGCAACAGAACACTGCCTCTTATGCTACCACTAACCTGTCTCTAATTGTCTTATTTTTGCACGGTAATTTATGTATAATTTATATTCTGTGTGTTTTCTGCACCATGTCTGTGATGCTGCTAAAAGCAAGTACAATACATGACAATAGACTTGATCTTACTACATATGCACATTCACAGCTTCATAACTTGAACTAAAATACTGCTAGGTGGGGCAGCATCAGCACCTTACCTCCCGGAGCTGTTCTATATGTTCCTTTTCCTCTCTCATCTGCTCCATTTTTCGACGGATGGTAAATTGAGGATCCAAGGAGTCGATATGCCGCAATGACCTGAAGAAAGCTGTTAAAACAGAAGAGGAACCTTTGAACCTTTAAACATCAAACTGGCCAAAAAAAGTTGTGTTCTACAAATTTGTTATAGATCTTCTGACTGGGACAATAAATGATAGAAGTTTCACAAAGTTAGTTCACACTGATGTTTGCAATTTTCCAGTCCTCCCGCACCATTCTAGAACCAAGTGATTCTTGACAGATCATTACTAATGCCTCCACAATCTCTTTAGCCACCTCTTTTGGAACCCTGTGGTGCAGTCCATCTGATTTAAGTGAATTATCTACCATCATACATATCAGCTTCCTGAGCACCTTCTTCTTTCAGTAATAGCAACAACATTACTTCCGCCACGACACTCTCAAACTGCTGGCATACTTCCAGTGTCTTCCACAGTGAAGATTGATGCAAAACACTCATTCAGTTCGTGCACCATTTCCTTGCCCTCCATTACTCCCTCTCCAGCAGTCCAAAATCTACTCCTACCTCTCTTATACTCTTTATGTATCTGAAAAAACCTTTTTGTATTCTCTTTTATATTATTGGCTAGCTTAGCTTCATATTTCATCTTTTCTGTGTTTTTTAGTTGCCTTCTGTTGGTTTCTAAAAGTTTCTCAATCCTCTAACTTCCCACTAATTTTGCTATATTATATGCAATCGGCCCTCCTTATCCATGGATTCCGCATGCGCGAATTCAACCAACTGTGGATTGGGAAAACCTGTTAGTTCTCTCTCCAGCGCTTGTTATTTGAGCACGTACAGACTATTTTTTCTTGTCATTATTCCCTAAACAATGCAGTATAACAACTATTTACATAGCATTTACATTGTATTAGGTATTATAAGTAATCTAGAAATTACTTAAAAGTACAGGCAGTCCCTGGGTTATGAATGAGTTCCATTTCTGAGTCTGTCTTTAAGTCAGATTTGAAGTCGGAACAGGTACATCCGGTATTATTTAGTGTCAGTCAAACGTTTTTCTTAGTATATAGTACATATTCTACCTTTTTATGCATATAAAACACTTAAGAAAGATACGTATTTCAATAATTAAACCACTGCATTGCTTAGTAATAATTGTAGCTTTCATCGGAGCAGGGCCTTTCACATGCTCCATTAAAATGGTTCCGATCGTTGACCGATTGTAGCCTAATGCTTTTCCAGTGACAGATGGCGTTTCACCTCTTTCTGATCGCTTTATTACTTCCACCTTATTTTCAATCGTGATTGTGATTAGTTTCGTGAACAGAAACACTGCGGATTCAGAGCTGCGACGCCGGGTCCTAATGTCCACCGCACGGAGACATGTTAAATAAAGTCCGGGATTCCGCTTGGTCCTAAAGACTGCCACACTGAGACAGGTTAAATAAGGGACTTCAGCATCCACATTTTTTGGTATCTGCGGAGGGGGATCTTGGAACTAATCACCCGCGGATAAGGAGGGCCGACTGTACCCTTTCCTTTAGTCTTATGCTGTCTTTGACTTCCCTTGTCAGCCACGGTTGCTTCAACCTCTCTTTAGAATACTTCTTCATCTTTGGCATATATCTATCCTGCACCTTCCGAATTGCCCCCAGAAACTCCAGCCATTGCTGTTCTGCCATCATTCGCTAGTGTTCCCTTCCAATCAACTTTGGCCAGCTCCTCTCTCACATCTCTGTAATTCCCTTTACTCCACTGTAATACTGATACGCTTGACTTCTATCTTCCCCCTCTCAAACTGCAGGGTGAATTCTATCATATTATTATCATTGTTTCCCAAGGTTCCTTTACCTCAAGTACTAATCAAATCTGGTTCATTACACAACACCCAATCCACAAGCTGCTTGGAAAAGCCAACTCGTGGACATTCTACAAATGACCTCTCTTGGGATCTAGCACCAACCTGATTTTCCTAATCTACCTGCACTTTGAAATCCCTCATGACTGCTGTAACATTGTCCTGCAGCAGGCTGGAAGCCTAAGAAGAGTTTAAGAACTTTCTACAAGGGCAGAATTGAGAGCATCATGACTGGCTGCATCACTGCCTGGTATGGGTACTGTACCTCCTTTAGTTGCAAGACTCTGCAGAGAGTGGTGAGGACAGCCCAGCTCATCTGTAGATGTGGACTTAAACATAGAAACATAGAGAACCTACAGCATAATACAGGCCCTTCAGCCCACAAAGTTGTGCCGAACATGTCCCCATCTTAGAAATTACTAGGCTCACCAATAGCCTTCTATTTTACCAAGCTCCATGTACCTATCTAAAAGCTGCTTAAAAGACCCTTTCGTATCGGCCTCCACCACCGTTGCGGCAGCCCATTCCACACACTCACCACTCTCCGAGCAAAAAATTTACCCCTGACATCTCCTCTGTACCAGCACCCCAGCACTTTAAACCTGTGTCCTCTTGTGGCAACCATTTCAGCCCTGGGAAAAAGCCTCTGACTATCCACATGATCAATGCTTCTCATCATCTTGTACACCTCTATCATGTCACCTCTCATCCTCCCTCGCTCCAAGGAGAAAAGGCTGAGTTCACTCAACCTATTTTCGTAAGACATGCTCCCCAATCCAGGCAACATCCTTGCAAATCTCCTCTGCACCCGTTCTATGGTTTCCACATCCTTCCTATAGTGAGGCGACCAGAACTGAGCACAGTACTCCAAGTGGGCTCTGACCAGGGTCCTATATAGCTGCAACATTACCTCTTGGCTCTTAAACTCAATCCCATGGTTGATGAAGGCCAATGCACCATATGCCTTTTTAACCACAGAGTCAACCTGCGTAGCAGCTTTGAGTATCCTATGGACTCGGACCCCAAGATCCCTCTGATCCTCCACACTGCAAGAGACTTACCATTAATACTATATTCTGCCATCATATTTGACCTACCAAAATGAACCACTTCACACTTATCTGGGTTGAACTGCATCTGCCACTTCTCAGCCCAGTTTTGCATCCTATCAATGTCCCGCTGTAATGTCTGACAGCCCTCCACACTATCCACAACACCCCCAACCTTTGTGTCATTTCCCCGAACTTCTTATGATTCAGGACATTTATAAGGACAGGTTATAAGGATCCATTTAAAAGGATCTGCATGATCACTGGGGACCCAAGTCACCCCAACCACAATCTATTCCAGCTGCTACCATCCAGGAAACGGTACCGCAGCATAAAAGCCAGGACCAACAAGCTCCAGGACAGTTTCTTCCACCGGGCCATCAGACTGATTAACTCACAGTGATGAGTGTACTCTATATTACATCGACTGATTTATTTATTATAAATTACTATGATTGCACATTGCACGTTTAGATGGAGACATAACAAAGATTTTTACCCCTCATGTATGTAAGAAATAAAATCAATTCAATTCAATATACACTGGGAAAGCACTAGATCCTTTTGCATTCCTTTTCTATTTCCCATAATAATGAATATCCCACATCCTGGCTGCTGTTCGGAGACCAGTATACAACTCCCATCAGGGTCTTTTTACCCTTGCAGTTTCTTAACTTTATCCACAAGGATTCTACATTTTACGATCATATGTCATTTCTTTCAAAGGATTTGATTTCATTTTGTAACCAGCAGAGCTACCACTCCCCCTGTGCCTACCTGTCTCTCTTTCTGATTCATGGTCTATCCTTGGATGTTAAGCTTCCAACTGTAATCTTCACCCTTTTCGATTTTGCCTTGCTACAATTCAACTCATCCCATTGACTGCAGTTTTGCCTTATCATCTACCTGTCTTTCTTCACAGTCTCACTAAACATCATACCTCATCAAAAAGGCTGGATCCATCCTTGGCTATAACCCGGACTCTTTTGAATTCATGGTGGAGAGGAAGTCACTAAACAAACTCATCTATTATGGACAATCTGGCACATCCTCTCCATGACCTACTGAATAAGCAGCTTTCAAACAGACTCATTCAACTCTACTGTCACAAGGATTATTACAGAAAATCTTCCCTACCAAATGCAATAAGCAAATACAACAGTTCATTCTGTGCAACAGAACACACATCATAGTATAATAGTCTCTGTTTTATTATTTTTCACATTATTATTGCAAATTGGTAAATTATTATTGTATATAATAATTTCTGTACTGTATTATCAGTTAATATTATATTTATTATTATTGCTAAGTGTGGTTTTAAATGTTGCTGCTGTAACAAAATAATTTCCCACGGGTTCTATAAAGTACTTAGTATTATTATTATCTACTTGTATACCAATTGCCCATCCTCAGTCCTATCAATCTGGTTCCCATCCCCCTGCCAAGTTAATTTAAACCTTTCCCTACAGCTGTAGCAAACTTACCTGCAAGGATATTGGTCCCCCATCGAGTTCAGTTGTAACCCATCCTTTTTCTACAGGTCGTACCTTGCCCAGAAGAGATCCCAATGACCCCTTGCACCATTCCCTCAGACACTCATTCATCTGTATTATTCCTTCCCTGACAAGTATGTGGCACTCAGTGTGATCCAGAGATCACACCTTGGAGGTCCTGCTCTTCAACCTCCTCCCTAACTCCCTAAACTCACACCGCAAGTCCTCTTCTTCCTTTCTACTTATGTCATTGTGCCAATGTGCACCATGACCCGTAGGTGCTCACCCTCCCTCTTGAAAATCTTCTGCAGCTGCTCTGAGATATCCCTGACCCTTGATAGAGTGGATATGGGGAGGATGTTTCCTGTGGTGGGGAGTCTAAGACCAGAGGTCACAGCCTCAGAATAGAGGAAACACTTTTCTCTTTGGTCCTCTTTAAGTCATTCTGCTCTCAACTGAAACCAACATAGAAAATAGAACAATACAGCACAATACAGGCACTTCAGGCCACGATGTCGTACCAACACTTTAACCTACTCTAAAATCACTCTAACCCTTCAGTCCCATATAGCCCTCAATTTTTACAGAGCACTACCACAGGAGAAACAGGCCTTTCGGCCCATCTCGCGTTTGCCAGGCTATTATTCTGCCTAGCTGTGTTAAACCAACCTAGCCCATAGCACTCCATCTACTTACCAAACATCTTTTATTCTGTCTAGCTGAGTCACACCAACCTGGGCCATAGTCCTCCATCTAATTACCGAACATCTTTTATTCTGTCTAGCCGAGTCAAACCAACCTGGCCAATAGCCCTCCATACTCACTCCATCCATCTACTTATCAAACATATTTTAAATGTTGAATCCATCAATTCCACTGACAGCACGCTCCACATTCGCACTATGCTCTGAGTGAAGTTCCCCTCGTTCTCCAACCTCAGTGGAAAATGCCTGTTTGCATTTACTGTATCTATACCGCAATGGTTCCTCAAGGTTATTATAATTGGGGTGGGGTGTGGTAATGGGGTTAAGCTCCCACTACCTATTAAATACTCACAATGGGGAAGAGCTTAGGAGGATTAATGGTGCCTAGTGGCAACTCCTTTGCTTGCATCTTCGGAAACAGCTCCATTTCCATCTTTAATATCTCCATTTTTCCCTTTCAGGGTTCTTCTGAAGACCCTGACCTGGAATTACACGCTGACTACAGTTCTTTGTGGGAATGGGACCCACTTTCAGTGTTTCATGAAGGGCCATTGTTTAGCATGCCAATAGTTTGGCCTAAGAGCTTGGTTCACCTTCGGAGGACCAAGATTTTGTAGATCTGGAGACAGTGGGGTTTGGGGGGATGGGTGGGGGTGTGTTATCGGAGGTTGGTACCTCTGCAGGAGATCGGTATGTCATTGGAGACAGAAGATCTCTGGCTGTGTGTCGAGAGACCTGAGATCTTTGGGCATAGAGCTTGGAAAAAGCGACTTTTAACATCATAAACTAGTGAGTTGTTTGTTATGTCCACCCGCTCATTGTGAAACGGAGACACCTCCTTCTCCCTTATTAAGGAGAGAGAGTGAGCGCCTGTGGTATGTCAAATGTCGGGTAAAGAAGGTAGTCTTTGCAGTACTGCAAGTCTGTGTCTTTACTGTTGCTTTGCTCACACTTGAGTGTTTGGTGACGGGTGCCGATTCATTTTTTTGCTGGTGGGGGGAGGGGAGATTGTTGTTTGCTGCCGCTTATGCGTGTGAGGGAGAGGAGCTGGGGGAACTTTGGGGTTCTAACATTTAGCTGTCATTTATTCTTTGGGGCACTCCTCTGTTTTCATGGATGGTTGCGAAGAAAAGCATTTCAGGATGTATATTGTATACATTTCTCTGACATTAAATGTACCTTTGAAAACTCAAATACCGCCTGACAACCAAGTCCAGCTCCTGGTTTTCACGTGTGGCTTAGCTACTAAGCCTGGTGGAACCATTTCTACTGACAGGAGAAGGGGCAAAGGTGGGTTACTGGTGCCTTAAAACCATAGAATAGAAAGTACATTACAGGCCCTTCGGCCCACAATGTTGTGCCAACCCTCAATCCCTGCCTCCCATATAACCCCCCCCCCCGACCTTAAATTCCTCCATATACCTGTCTAGTAGTCTCTTAAACTTCACTAGTGTATCTGCCTCCACCACTGACTCAGGCAGTGCATTCCATGCACCAACCACTCTCTGAGTGAAAAACCTTCCTCTAATATCCCCCTTGAACTTCCCTCCCCTTACCTTAAAGCCATGTCCTCTTGTACTGAGCAGTGGTGCCCTGGGGAAGAGGTGCTGGCCGTCCACTCTGTCTATTCCTCTTAATATCTTGTACACCTCCATCATGTCTCATCTCATTCTCCTTCTTCCCAGAGTAAAGCCCTAGCTCCCTTAATCTCTGATCATAATCCATACTCTCAAAACCAGGCAGCATCCTGGTAAATCTCCTCTGTACCCTTTCCAATGCTTCCACATCCTTCCTATAGTGAGGCGACCAGAACTGGACAAGGTGTGGCCTAACTAGAGTTTTATAGAGCTGCATCATTACATCACGTCTCTTAAACTCTATCCCTCGACTTATGCAAGCTAACACCCCATAAGCTTTCTTAACTACCCTATCTACCTGTGAGGCAACTTTCAGGGATCTGTGGACATGTACCCCAGATTCCTCTGCTCCTCCACACTACCAAGTATCCTGCCATTTACTTTGTACTCTGCCTTGGAGTTTGTCCTTCCAAAGTGTACCACCTCACACTTCTCCGGGTTGAACTCCATCTGCCACTTCTCAGCCCACTTCTGAATCCTAACAATGTCTCTCTGCAATCTTTGATAATCCTCTACACTATCTACACCACCAACCTTTGTGTTGTCTGCAAACTTGCCAACAAACCCTTCTACCCCCAACATCCAGGTTGTTAATAAAAATTATTAGAAGTAGAGGTCCCAGAACAGATCCTTGTGGGACACCACTAGCCACAACCCTCCAATCTGAATGTACTCCCTCCACCACAACCCTCTGCCTTCTGCAGGCAAGCCAATTCTGAATCCACTTGGCCAAACTTCCCTGGATCCCATGCCTTCTGACTTTCTGAATAAACCTACCATGTGGAACCTTGTCAAATGCCTTACTAAAATCCATGTAGATCACATCCACTGCACTACCCTCATCTATATGCCTGGTCACCTCCTCAAAGAACTCTATCAGGCTTGTTAGACACGATCTGCCCTTCACAAAGCCATGCTGACTGTCCCTGATCAGACCATGATTCTCTAAATGCCCATAGATCCTATCTTGAAGAACCTTTTCAAACAGCTTTCCCACCACAGACGTAAGGCTCACTGGTCTATAATTACCCGGACTATCCCTACTACCTTTTTTGAACAAGGGGACAATATTTGCTTCCCTCCAATCCTCCAGTACCATTCCCATGGACAACGAGGACATAAAGATCCTAGCCAGAGGCTCAGCAATCTCTTCCCTCGCCTCGTGGAGCAGCCTGGGGAATATTCCGTCAGGCCCAGGGGACTTATCCGTCCTAATGTATTTTAACAACCCCAACACCTCCTCTCCCTTAATATCAACATGCTCCAGAACATCAACCTCACTCATATTGTCCTCACCATCATCAAGTTCCCTCTCATTGGTGAATACCGAAGAGAAGTATTCATTGAAGACCTCGCTCACTTCCACAGCCTCCAGGCGCATCTTCCCACTTTTATCTCTAATCGGTCCTACCTTCACTCCTGTCATCTTTTTGTTCTTCACATAATTGAAGAATGCCTTCTCATGCCCTCTTCTTGCTCTTCTCAGCCCTTAAGCTCCTTTCTTGCTACCCTATATTCCTCAACACACCCATCTGATCCTTACTTCCTAAACCTACCCTCATCTGCCTTCTTCCACCTGACTAGATTTTCCACCTCACTTGTCACCCATGGTTCCTTCACCATTCTTTATCTTCCTCACCGGGACAAATTTATCCCTAACATCCTGCAAGAGATCCTTAAACATCTACCACATGTCCATAGTACATTTCCCTGCAAAAACATCATCCCAATTCACACCTGCAAGTTCTAGCCTTATAGCCTCATAATTTCCCCTTCCCCAATTAAAAATTTTCCTGTCCTCTCTGATTCTATCCTTTTCCATGATAACACTAAAGGCCAGGGAGCGGTGATCACTGTCCCCCAGATGCTCACCCACTGACAGATCTGTGACCTGACCTGATTTGTTACGTAATACTAGATCTAGTATGGCATTCCCCCTAGTCGGCCTGTCAACATACTGTGACAGGAATCCATCCTGGACACACTTAACAAACTCTGCCCCATCTAAACCTTTGGAAATAATCAAGTGCCAATCAATATTAGGGAAGTTAAAGTCACCCATGATGACAACCCTGTTATTTTTGCACCTTTCCAAAATCTGCCTCCCAATCTGCTGATCGGTATCTCTGCTGCTACCAGGGGACCTATAGAATACCCCCAGTAGAGTAACTGTTCCCTTCCTCTTCCTGACTTCCACCCATACTAATTCAAAAGAGGATCCTGCTACATTACCCACCCTTTCTGTAGCTGTAATAGTATCCCTGATCAGTAATGCCACCCCTCCTCCCCTTCCCCCTCTCATCCCTTTTAAAGTACTGAAATCCAGTGTTACGTACCCGTGACACGTGACAGTGGTACCCTTGTCACGTGACTGGGGTTGAAGTTATACTGGACTTGAGGTAATGGTCTTGTGATGGTGGAGTGATGTCATTTTCCCGCCAGTAGAGGTCATGTGACAGGTTTTTTTTACAGGGTATAAAAGGAAGACCCACCCTGTCAGGTGGGGCAGTTCGTGGCGGGATTTGCCAAGCTGACTTCATGTCCCTGCGTGATTTAATGTGATGACGCAGTTTAGTTGAAAAATGAAGTTTTATATAATGCCTAAAGTTTAAAAGGTCATAGCCAACAGTTTCTTTGCTGTGGAGAGTGAAGATAAGAATTTGGAAGATAAAAATCGAGGAGAATCGATTTTCGACGGTGGATTGATTTCGACCTTATTTGATCCTCATTCGGAAGGATTTCGTTGACTGTTCTCGTGTTAATCTCCGCTGGGAATAGCGGGAGATTGAGGACAGAGTGTGGAAGAAAGGTCAGTGCTTTAAGCCGTTATATTTAATAAAAATTCGACGTGGGAAGAGTTCGACGCCGGGGGAATCGAAGGACAACGACGTGGAAGAGAATTTAAATCGCTTTAAAAAGTCTCTCCTTTTAAAAGGACTGTGAGCTTTTGAACTTTCAGTATACCGCTTTAAAGAACTGTTTGATCTACAACGCTATTAAGAACTGTGAATCTGCCGCACAGCAGCTGAATTCCAGTTGAGCTAATGCTTGTTTACTTTTGGGGGGGGGGGTTGGTTTTCAGTGTTTAATAAAAGTGTTATTTGTTATGAAAACCCTTGCCTAACTCATCTATATTTATTGTTGCCTGAATACGTAACACCAGGAATATTGAGAATCCATTCCTGCCCTGGTGCCAGCCAAGTCTCTGTAATGGCCACTACATCATAATTCCATGTATGTATCTAAGCTCTCAGTTCATCACCTTTGTTCCTGATGCTTCTTGCATTGAAGTACACACACTTTAGCCCTTCTACCTTAACACCCTTTATTCTGCTTCTCTTTCCTCAAAGCCTCTCTATATGTTAGATTTGGCTTTACTCCATGCACTTCTTTCACTGCTCTATCGCTCCGTGTCCCATCCCCCTTGCAAATTAGTTTAAATCCTCCCGAACCATACTAGCAAACCTACCTGCAAGGATATTGCTCCCCCTCGAGTTCAGGTGCAACCCATCTAATCTGTACAGGTCCCACCTTCCCCAGAAGAGATCCCAATGATCCAAAAATCTAAAACCCTGCCCTCCTCAGCCACGCATTCAACTGCCATCTCCTCCAATTCTTACCATCACTATCACGTAGTACTGGCAGCAATCCTGAGAACGCCACCCTTGAGGTCCTGTTCTTCAGCCTTCTGCCTAGTTCCCGAAACTCACACTTCAGGACCTCATCCCTCTTCTTGCCTATGTCGTTGTGCCAACATGTATCACGACTTCTGGTGGCTTTCCCTCTCGTACCAGGATGTCGTGCACCCGGTCAGAGACATCCCAGACCCTGGCACCCGGGAGGCAACAAACCATGTGGGTATCCTTCTCACGTCCACAAAATCTCCTGTCTGCTCCCCTGACTATTGAGTCTCCAATGACGACAGCTCTCCTCTTCTCTGTCCCATCCTTCTGCACCACAGGGTCAGACTCAGTGCCAGAGGCCCTGCCACCGTGGTTCACACTTGGTCGGTCGTCCTTGCCAACAGTATCCAGGATGGTAAACTTATTATTCAGGGGAATGGCTACAGGGGTGCTCTGCACTACCTGTCTACTCACCTTCGCTTTCCCCCCTCTGACTGTCACCCAACGACCTGCTTCAGGCAGCCTAGGTGTGACTACCTCCCTGCAGCTCTCATCTATGATTGCCTCATTTTCCCTTATGAGTCAAAGGTCATCCAGCTGCTGCTCCAGATTCCTGACACGGTCTTCCAGATCGCCCAGCCGCATGCACCTGGCAGATGTGACTCTGTGGGAGAGGGGAGTTCCCCCAAGACTGCCACATCTCACAAGAGAGGCACATCACTGTCTCAGGAGGCATTGTAAAGACCAACTGGGAACAAACTCGTCCTCCGCCTCTTCTCATCGAAGCCTCTCGAGTCAAAGCCTCAAAGCTCCACTCCTTCACTGGCCCACTCACTCACTGGCTGCTTTCCACATACTCACTGACTGCTTCCCAGTGACCAGTTGCTTCAGGCAGATAGAGCTCATCAGCAGTGGTTGGCATCTCATTTAGAAGAAAAACTCTGATCTCAAACTCCACTGCCTTGCAGCTATACCCACTCACAGGGAAGGCTTCAGGAGTAAACTCTGAGGGAAAAGAATCTGGAGCTGGAGTCCCTAAGGCATTGAGATCAATGCTGACTGGTAACTCCAGTGATGCTGCAGGCATAAAACTATATCAGTCTCTGCCATTCCATTGGGTTCATCAGATGCATGGAGAGGGGCAGCTTGCTACACGGGCAACAGCTTGGTCTCCATATCGTACTGCCCGGGCTTGCGTATCTATATAGCTAGGATGCAATATCCATGGTCAACTCTGACTGGAGGCCCTCAACCCTTCAAAATTTTGTATACCTCTATCAAATCTCCCTTCATTTTTATTTAATTATTGAGATACAGTGTGGAACAGGCCCTTCCGGACTCTTGAGTTTAACCCCTCAGTTTAACCCTAGTCTAATCACGGGACCATTTACAATGACCAATTAACCTACCAACTGTTACGTCTTTGGACTGTGGGAAGAAACCGGAACACCCGGAAAAATCCCACACATTCCATGGGGAGGACATACAGATTCCTCACAGATGATATTCGAATTGAACTCCAATGTCCTGAGCTGTAATAGCGTCACTCTACATTACCACAGAGAATAAGTTCCTAACCTATTCAACCTTTTGACTGCAATTCAAAAAGGAAAATCTGCTGACTCCAATGCTGAGATAACTCCAATTGTAATCATACCATATTTCTTCTGTAATCCCATAATACTTAACACGCAGTGCAAGGATCAGCTAGAAAAATGGGCTAAAAATGGCAGATGGAATTTAGTGCAGACTAGGTTTTGCACTTCGATAGGACCAACCAGGGTAGGTCTCACACAGTGAATAGTAGGGTACTGAGGTGTGCGGAAGAACAAAATGATCTGGGAATAAAGGTCCATAATTCATTGAAAGTGGTGTCACAGGTAGAGAGAGTCATAAAGGAAGTTTTTTTGGCACATTGGCCTTCATACATTAATGTATTGAGTACAGGAGGTGGGATGTTCTGTTGAAATTGTATATGACATTGGTGAGGCCTAATTTGGAGTATTGAGTGCAGTTCCGGTCACTTCCCTACAGGAAAGGTGCAAACAGGGTTGAAAGAATACAGTCCTTATCCACGGATTCCGCATGCGCAAATTCAACCGACTGCAAATCGCGAAAACCCGGAAGTGCTCTTCCAGCACTTGTTGTTCAAGCATGTACAGACTTTTTTTCTTGTCATTATTCCCTAAACAATGCAGTATAACAACCATTTTACATAGCATTTACATTGTATTAGATATTATAAGTAATCTAGAGATGATTAAAGTATATGGGAGGATATGCGTGGGTTATCGTGGATCGGGATTGAAGAAAATCGGAAGTTCTCTTACCAAGTAAGTCAGAACAGGTACATCTGGTATTATTTAGTGTCAGTTAGTCAAACGTTTACCTTAGTGTATAGTATATATTTTACCTTTCTATGCATATAAAATGTTTAAGAGCGTATGTTTCAGCGCCAGACTCGGGAACGGAAGTTCTCGGGACTTGGGACAGATTGTCCCCAAGCATGCTCTCCACCTGATTGATGTGGAGGATCAAAAACCCAAAACCCCAAAACAAAATAATTAAACCACTGCGTTGCTTAGTAACAATTGCAGCTTTCATTGGGGCAGAGCCTTTCTCACTTTATCCTTTAAAATTGTTCCGATTGTTGACCGACGTAGCCTAACGTTTTTCTAATGACCGTTGATGTTTCACCTCTTTCCGATCGCTTTATTATTTCCACTTTATTTTCAATCGTGTTTGTGATTATTTTCACGAACAGAAACACTGCAGATTCAGATCTCTATCGCCAGGTCCACCGCACTGAGACAGATTAAATAAGGTTTGGGGTTCTGCTGGGTCCAAAGGTCCACCATATTGAGACGGGTTGAAAAAGGGACTTGAGCATCTGCGAATTTTGGTATCTGCGAGGGGTCTCGGAACTAATCCCTCGCGGATAAGGAGGGCCAACTGTATAGAGAAAATTTACCAGGATGTTGCTGGGTCTGAGTTTTAAAGACTTAGGAAAGATTGAATAGGCTAGGACTATTCTTTAGAATGTAGAAGATTGTGAGGAGAAATGATAGAGGTATACAAAATTATGAGGGGTATAGATAGGGTTAATGTAAGCAGGCTTTTTCCCCACTGAGGTTGGGTGGGACTACAACCAATTAAGGGTGAAAGGTGAAAAGTTTAAGGGAACATGAGGGGAAACTTTTTCACTGAGAAGGTTGTGAAAGTGTGGAATGAGCTGCCAGCATAAGTGGGGCATGTGAACTCGATTTCAAAGTTTACCAGAAGTTTCAATAGGCACATGGATGATGGGGTATGGAGGGCTATGGCCCCAGTGCAGGTCGATGGGAGTAGGCAGTTTAAATAGTTTTGGCATGGAATAGATGGGCTTGTTTCTGTGCTGACTTCTATGACTTGATAATAAGTACACACAAATTAAGTGATCTGTGGAGGTTAAATTATGACAATGGCCAAAGTCATGAAATTTACTACAGAAAAGGGAGCTGAATGACCAGCAGTTATGCATGAGCAGATGACCAACGGTTCAAGTTTTTAACTAAATAAAACATTTTAATTTGCTAAGATTAATTGGTATGGATCTCCAAATCCTAAGAACTTTCTACAGGGATACAATTGAGAGTATCCTGACTGGCTGCATCACTGCCTGGTATGGAACTGTACTTCCCTGAATTGCAGGACTCTGCAAAGAGTGATGCAGATAGCCCAGTGCATCTGTAGATGTGAACTTCCCACTATTCAGGGCATTTACAAAGACAGGTGTGTAAAAAGGGCTCATAGAATCATTGGGGACCCGAGTCACCAAACCACAAACTGTTCCAGCTGCTACCATCCAGGAAACAGTACTGCAGCCTAAAAGCCAGGACCAACAGGCTCTGGGACAGCTTCTTCCACCAGGCCATCAGACTGCTTAGTTCATGCTGACACTACTGTATTTCTATGTTATATTGACTATCCTGTCATACATACTATTTACAGGTGTCCCTCAGTTTACGAATGTTTACTTTACACCACTTCACTTTTACAAAAGACCTACATTAGTAACCTGTTTTCGCATTACAAAGAGGATTTTCACTTTTACGAAAAATTTTCCCATTATAAATGAATGGTTCTTCGCATTACGTCATTTCGGCTTAAGAAAGGTTCCATAGGAATGCTCTACCTCTGTAAAAGGGGGGGGGGCACCTGTATTATAAATTCTGAATGTATGTGAAAAGATCCAAAGAATGTCTTTGGGAAAAATGCTTCGACATTAGGTAGAGAGAACAGGAATAATTTCAACAGGTCCAATCCTCTGCCTCAAAATCCTCTGGTCTTATAATACCTTTTGAACAAATAAATAAGGATGAAATAGATGTATTTTGAATTTAATGAAGCCTTCCTTGCCTTGATAGAGCAAAAACTAGATGGATTATATGTAAATTTACTGATTGGGAAAGGGAACGAATGTGCTGAATTCTGGTTAGAGTATGATGACCATAACTGTGCAAATAATAATACACCATGAAGCTGCAAGTCATTACAAGGAAACACCTCTATTGAATCCAGATCTGAGTATGTACACCGACAACTCCACAAGGATTGAGGGAGGAATTTGAATAGCTGGATTCTGAAACTGAAGTGCTGACAAAGGCATAACTCCTAGTACCTCTGTGCAACAGGCAGAACTAACAGCTCCCAATGAAGCCAGTAAGTTGGCAGAAGGAAGATTACCCAACATCTACACTGATTCTCAATATGCTTTTGGAATTGTTCATTATTTTGGAAACTTAAGGAGTCAAAGGGGATTTCTTACAGCAGTAGGAATTCTAAATCAAGAAAGTCCATAAGTCAATAATATACATGACAAGCTATTCAATCCTAAAAACATTTTCGTGAACCTCCTTTGAACCCTCTCCAGTTTCAGCACACCCTTTCTAAGATAAGGGGCCTGAAACTGCTCACAATACTCAGGTGAGGCCTCACTAGTGTTTTATAAAGTCTCAACATTACATCCTTGCTTTTATATTCTAGTCCTCTTGAAATGAATGCTAACATTGCATTTGCTTTCCTCACCACTGGTTCAGCTTGCAAATGAACCAATAGGGAATCCTGCACAAGGACTCCCAAGTCTGTTTGCACCTCAGTTTTTGTATTTTCTCTCTACTTAGAAAACAATCAACCCTTTCATTTCTTCTACCGAAGTGCATGACCATACACATCCTGACACTGTATTCCATCTGCCACTTCTTTGCACAATCTCCTAACCTAAGTGCTTCCTCTTCCTCAAAACTACCTGCTCCACCTACCCTCGTAATGTCGACAAACTTTGCAACAAAGTCATCAAATTATCATCCAAGTCATTGGTACATTATGTAAAATGAAGTGGTCCCAACACAGTATCTTTCCTGCAGTACCATGGGCTCTTACCTTCTTAAGCAGCCTCATGTGTGGCACCTTGTCAAAGGCCTTCTGAAAATCCAAGTGCACAACATCAACCAATTCTCCTTTGTCAATCCTACTTATTATTTCTTTGAATCCATCAGCTTTGGCAGGCAAGATTTTCTCTTAAGGAAATCATGCTGACTACAGCCTATTTTATCATGTGCCTCCAATGATAACAATCTTAACAATTGATTCCAACATCTGCCCAACCACTGAGGTCAAACTAATTGGCCTATAATTTCCTTTCTTCTGCCTCTCTCCCTTCTTGAAGAGTGAAGTGGAATTTGCAATTTTTCAGTCTTCCAGAACCATTCCAGAATCTAGTGATCATTACTAATGCCTCCACAATCTGTTCAGCCACATCTTTCAGAACTCTGGGGTGTACACCATCTAATCCAGGTGATTTATCTCCTTTCAGACCTTTTAGTTTCCAAAGAATCTTCACTCCAGTAATGGTAACTTCAGACACTTCATGACTCCTGACACCTATAACATTGACTACACTGCTAGTGTCTTCCACAGTGAAGACTGATGCAAAATACTTATCTAGTTTGTCTGCCATTTCCCTGTCCCCCATTACTACCTCTCTAGCATTGTTTTCCAGTCCAATATCCACTCTCGTCTCTCTTTTACTCTTTTTTTATCTGAAGAAATGTTTGATATTATTTGCTTGCTTACTTTTGTATCCCACCTTTCACTTCTAAATGATTTTTTTAGATGCTTTCTTTTGGTCTTTAAAAGCTTCCCAATCCTCTAACTTCCCACTAATTTTTTGCTCTATTATATGCCTTTCTTTGGCTTTTAAGTTGGCTTTGACTTCTTGTTAGCCACGCTTGTGTCATCTTGCCTTTAGAATACTTCTTCCTCTTAGAGATGTATATATTATGTGCCTTCCAAATTGCTTTCAGAAATTCCAGCCATTGCTGCCCTGCCATTACCCTTTTGCAATCAAATTTGGCCAACTCCTCTCTCATACTTCTGTAGTTTGCTTTACTCCACTTTAATATTGATACATATGACTTCAGCTTCTCCTTCTCAAATTTCAGAATGAATTCAATCATGTTATGATCACCTGCCCCTAAAAGTTCTTTTAGCTTAAGAGCTCAAATCAATTTTAGTTCATTGTACAACACCCAATCCAGAATAGCTGATCCTATAGTGGACTCAACCACAAACTGCTCTAAAAGCCAACTTGCAGGCATTCTAAAAATCCCCCCCTCTGGAATCCATCGCCAACCAGATATTCCCAATCTGCCATGACTATTGTACCATTGCCCTTTTGGTATGTATTTTCTATCTCCCATTGTAATTTGTAGACCACATCCTTACTACTTTTCGGGGGACTGTATGTAACTCTCATCAAGGTCTTTTAACCTTTATAGTTCCTGAGCTCTATTCACAATGATTCAACACCTTCTGACCATGTGTCATCACTTTCTAATGATTTAATTTCATTTCATTGTTTGCCAACAGAGCAACACCAGCCCTCTGCCTTCCTGCCTGTTCTTTTGATACAATGTGTACCCTTGGACATTAACCTCCCAACTATAATCTTCTTTCAGCCATGATTCAGTGATGCCTACATCATACATGCCAATCTGTAACTGTGTTACAAGTTCATCTCCTTTATTCTGTATACTGCACACATTCAGACAATACCTTCTGGCCTGTATTCACTCTTTTCGATTATCTCTGCTTTTTACATTACCACTCATCCTGTTGACTGCAATTTTGTCCAAATAGTACAAGAACTCATGAATGTCATAAATTGCTATTAGAAGTGGCTGTATTAAAATGTAAAAGTAAAAGCCACTCCAGAATGAGTACAATGGAGAGCCATGGAAGGCATTCACAGATGTAACTACAAAAAAGGCAGCATAGGAATGAGTAAAAAAAATAAAAGTTAAAAACGCCGAAGAATTAGAAATTGTACTGAGAACCTACTCAGTGAACATGACAACTGACTCTATCACAGATACAGGATAATCGAGAGATGCAAGTTCAGTGCTGTAACGAGGAAAAGTGTTCTGGATGGAGATGATGGATAAATTGTGATGGAGCTTGGAGATATGGCAATAGTCATAGACTCGTAGTCCCAACTATGTTGCTTCCTTATCTGGCACAGCAGATACACTCCTTATTGGAGTAGCAAAAAAATCAACAGATTCTCCCATTGGTAATGGAATCCAAAGTTCAGGGCACAAGCTCTAGAAATGTTTGAAAATACATGACATGAGAGAAATCAAACCCTGGAGCAACAGAAAACCTCCCACAATTAAGTGCTCCAGCCCAACCTGGTCCAGACTTACAAGCTGACACTGCCACACTCACAGCCAAAACTCTAATTAAGGACTATATTCCTAGATTGGGATTGTCACGTCACATCGACTCTGAACAGAAAACACATTTAATTGGGAAAGTTTAGAACACTGAACTGGTGAACATTGAACTGTACACCATAGGAGTGTTTAGAACATAGAACTGTACACCATAGGAGTAGTTTGAACATTGAACTGTACACCATAGGAGTATTTAGAACATTGAAATGCACAACATAGGAGTGGTTTGAACATAGAACTGTCCACCATAGGAGTGTTCAGTACATAGAACTGTACACCTTAGGAGTGTTTAGAACATAGAACTGTACACCACTGGATTTAGAACATTGAAATGTACAACATAGGAGTGGTTTGAACATAGAACCTCACACCATAGGAGTGTTTAGAACATCGAGCTGTGCACCATAGATGTATTTAGAACATCGAGCTGTGCACCATAGATGTATTTAGAACATCGAGCTGTGCACCATAGATGTATTTAGAACATCGAGCTGTACAACCACTGGAGTGTTTAGAACATTGAAATGTACAACATAGGAGTGGTTTGAACATAGAACTGTACAACATAGGGGTGTTTAGAACATAGAACTGTACAGCACAGTGTTACGCCTGCGCCCCAACTCTGAGGGGCCGAAGGGTATAAAGTAGCCCCCTCCTTTTTGAGAATCGCAAGATCGCTATTAATTCAGGTCAGGAGACCCAGGAAATGAGAGAGAGAGAGAGAGAGAGAGACGCAGAATCCACAGGGGGTTTGGAATGTCCTGGCCTCTCAACAATACAAAGCCATGGGAAACGGCCATTGTCTCTTGGAGACGGAATTGTGTATTGAGCACTATGCTATTCATCGACGTCCTCAAGGAATGAGCAACGTGGGCTGGTTGGGGGGATGGCATCCTCCCAACCTGATTGACATCTGAGACCCCGTGAGTAAGGATAAAAGAGGGTCTGGGGAACAACCCCTTTCAGACGCACCAGGAGAACGCTAGAAATCCCGTGACAGCGTAAAAGCGACAGCCGGTGGAAAGCCCACGTGCGTCCTTTTCCATTTGCCTCAGAATTGGTGGGACTGACCACGGAAGACGGCTTAGCTAAAAGGAAAAGGACACCGACGACATTTTGAAGGATCGACATCATAAAAAGGAAAACGGGCAAGTTCTAAACTCCGCCTCTCTTTCCAACCAAAAGCTGCAGCCTGAATGAACTTGAGTGACTTTTACAGTTCCATCGGACAATACAGTATCCCCTAGACAACGATAGAGCTATTTCTTATTGATTATTATTATACCCGTGCTTTTAGATTTAGTATTGACGACGCATATTATCTGTTTGTTTGCATTGATATTATTTTTGTGTATTTTTACCAATAAATACTGTTAAAAATAGTACCATCAGACTTCAATGGACCTCTCTATCTTGGCTGGTAAGTGACCCAGTTATGGGGTACGTAACAACAGGAACACACCATTCAGCCTACAATGTTGGGCCAAACCAAATAAATTAGTTATCAAATGGCCAACTAATCTCTTCTGCTACAAATGGTCCCTATCCTTTCATTCCCCTCACATACGCCTGTGTGCCTATCTAAACACTCTTCAAAGTCCTTAGTGTTTCTGCTTCTACTACCACCCCAGGCAGCTACCACTCTCTTGCCCTTCAGCACCTCTCAGTTCCTTTCAAATGACCCCCTCTCACCTTAAATGCAAGCCCTCTGGTAGTATACCAGAAAACCTGGGAAAAGATATTGTCTGTCTACACTATCTATGCCTCTCATAATCTAATAAACTTCTATCAGATCTCCCCTAAGCCCTTGCCGCTCCAGAGAAAACAAACAAAGTTTGTCTAACCTCACCTTATAGCACATGTCCTCTAATCCAGGCAACATGCTGGTAAACCTCTTCTGCGTCTTGACCAGAAGTATATGCAATATTCCAGATGCAGCCTAACGAGAATTTTATACTTTCAGGGAGTTATGATCTTGGATTCTAAGATCTCGCTGCTCATCAACACTTAAAGGTCTTGCCCTTAACAGTGTAACGTCTCTTTACCTTTGGCAAGTTAAATTCCATCTGTCATTTCACTGCCCATATCTGCAACTGATTCTTTGTCAGTCTTCGTGATTTTATAAACCTCTGTATGTTTACCCTTCGGTCTCTTTAGGTTTAGAGTAAACAATCTCAGATTACTCTGCTATTTTATTGTGGGAAAGCATGCCAGATCCTTAATCCTTGATCTTTACTAAGTCACCATGCTTTAACTAATGATCCTCATGAACTCCTTCTACATCACCTTTCTCCTATGAAACCTCGTTCTCAGATCCCATTCCATTCTCTGATATCCCCATGTCTCAAAACTTTTTCCAATACAGGAGACTTGTGCATCAGAGTAGATGCCTGACAAATGAAGAGAGAGGCAGCTCTGCACTCTACTGTCTGTTCAGGGCTCCGCCTTCCGCTCATGGACATGTAAGATGTAGTTTCTTTCTGTCCGCCTTTAATCTCTCACGTTTCCGACTTAATATTTTGAAATTTCAACTTTATTTATTTGGATCTGTACAGCAACAGTTATAATTATGGCTACTTTAAGAAGCACCAAAAGGAACCTGGACCCAGGCAATGGAAAGACTAAAAAAGCTGACGAGTTCTCGGAGGAACCCCCTTGGGTGAAGAGATTAGAGTCTCAAATCAGCAGTATCGGCACTGAAATAACTCAACTAAAAGAGAAATTTGAAGTAAAAATTGACTCTCTGAGCCTCGATCTTAAAGAAGCTAGTTGAAATGCAGATGACCTTTCTTCTTGTTTGGAAAAGGCTCAACAACGAATCATGGATCTGGAAGCTCGGTCACGTCGGAATAATATTCAAATTGTTGGATTAAAAGAGAAATCAGAATCTGCTGACACACTGGATTATTTTGCTAAAATGTTTCAGTCTTTATTTCCGGAGGTTTGTTCGCTACCTCCGGATATTGAAATGGCTCACTGAGCCGGTGCTTTAAAACTTTTGGATCAAGGTAAAAACAGACATATTGTTGTGCGTTTTCTCCATTTAGAGACAAAGACCGCATTATTAAGCTTGCAAGAAAACAAAGGTTGTTTGAATTTCAAGGTTTGGAGATTTGCTTTTTTGAAGATTTTCCACGCGAAATTGTTAAGAAGCATGCTGGATTTGCCTCGGTTATGAGATTAGCTTATCAAAAATTCTGGGGCTCGTATTTTTGATGACCCAGCCGAAGCATTGCGTTTTATTAACTCTTTGCCTGACGAGCCTGAAGCCTGAGGTTTGAATGATTTACAATGGCTTGATTGTTTTGCGGCATAAAGAGTGATGCAATTGGAAGATTTGATTGTTATATAAAGTCTTTACCTTAAAATGTATTTTTATCTCCGAAAAAGACTGGTTTGGATGGTTTTAACTTCAGAAGACATAGCAGGAGAACTGCTGAAAGAGTGCAGATAAGTTTGAACCATTTAGAATTTTTTCTCTGCAGCATTTAAATAAAACTAATTGTTCTTTTGTTCTGTATGCTTTATTTCTTTCCTTTCTAAAGATAGACCAGACAATTTAAAGATGGCGATTGTTTTTCTTTTGTGCAAATATTTCAGGAATTGTTTTGATAGATAGATAGATACTTTATTCATCCCCATGGGGAAATTCAACATTTTTTTCCAATGTCAGTGAGAGAGGGATTTGTGCAGCAAATACGTGATAGCATCCTCCACTCCCACCTTCTCCTTATACGCAAACTGAAGAGGATCCCAGGCGTGCCTGGTTTGTGGCCTCAGATTCTGTGTTTTTCTTCCATTACCTAATATTATGAAGGTTACTTTTAAAATTGAAGGTAATTTTGTTACCAAAAAACTGTTCCTTCCAATTTAATTATATTGAGATACATGTTGACTGTAACGACTCTTATGTTCAGCAGAGGGACACAGAGATGACTTTTTTCATTTTTTTAATTTAGGTAGGTGGAGTTTATAATTGCTTCTATGCTTTTCTTGGGGCTTGCATCGATTGATATCGACTTATTTCTGGGCTTTGTAGTTTGGGTGGGTTTTTTTTCTTCTTTTTTTATCCCCATTATGAAATCCAGGAGCATATGCAAATTATTATTATTGCTGTTCATCTCCACCATTTTCGACTATCTTATCCTGACATGCATCTAACTACTCTTTTTAGATACAAAGTCTCATGATGATATCTAAACTGTTAAATGTTTTAAGTTGGAATGTCCATGGTTGGAATCATCCTATTAAGCGCAAGAAAACATTTAAAATTATTAACCGATTCCAATCTGATATAATCTTTGCTCAAGAGACGCATATCAGGTTATGTGATAAAAATTGATTTTTTAAATCTTGGAAGGGTCCTCAGTTTCATGAAAACTCTCAGAGTAAAATTAGAGGTGTTTCTATTTTTATTTATTTCAATATCCTTTTTAATCAGGAGGATATTATAGCCGATATTAATGGTAGATTTTTGATTGTTTAAGGATTAATTTATAATAGGAAAACAGTTTTGGTTAATATTTATGGACCAAATGTTGATGATCCCTCTGTTTTAAAGCTGTCTTTGCTCTATTGCCGGATTTAAATGTTACTAATGGGTGGTGATTTTAATACTTGTCTAAATCCTTTAATGGATAAGTCATCACCCAAACATCAACTCCCTAATTGTTCTGCATCACTTATTAATTCCTTTTTAATTGATTATGGTTTAATTGAAGTAAGGAGGCATATGCATCTAGTGTTAAAGAATACTCTTTTTTCTCACATGTTCATTATATATATTTGAGAATCGATTATTTTATAGTTGACCCTCGACTTTTATCTAATGTTCAGAAATGTGAGTATGATGCAATTGCTATCTCTGATCATGCTCCTTTAAGCCTAATATTTGAACTGAAAGATGTTGCTTCTACCAGAGCATTTTGGCATTTTCCAGAACACCTGTTACAAAGTTCAGAATTTGTTGAGCTTATTGAAACCTCTCAAAGTTAGTAATTTGGGATACATTAAAAGCCTATTTACGTGGTCAGATTATTTCGTATATAGCTAAACTGAAGAAACAAACAAGAATGGAATTAGATAAAATCTCTAAACAAATTAAAGAATTAGATAACATCAATGCAATCTCTCCAAATGTTGTTTCATTTAAAAGAGTAGAATTACAATCACAATATAATTTATTATTAACGTATCCTATTGAAGGATATTTCCTTAAATTGAAAAGTCAAATTTATATTTTTGGGGATAAAAATAATAAGCTCTTAGCTTCCAATTAAGAGCAGCTAGAGCTAAAAGACAAATTTTAAAGATTCGTAAAAATAATGGAGATATAGCAAGTAACCATGAGGACATTAATAATATTTTCCAAGATTTTTATTCTGATCTTTTTAGATCTCAATTTCCTGCAGATTCCTCCAAAGTGAAGGCTTTTTTACATAAGATTAAATTTAATCAAATTTCTGTTGAAGATCAACAGATGCTTGATGCTCCAATTACCAAGCATGAAATTCAGAAAACTATTTTATGAATGCAATCAGGTAAAGCTCCTGGACTTGATGGTTATTTGGTAGGATTTTACAAAAAATTTTGAAAGATTATTTTCTCCGTATCTTTTGGAAATATTCCACGAATCCTTTAAAAAGGGCAGTTCATCTTCTTCCTTTTATGAAGCATCTATTTCCTTAATCCTTAAGAAAGATAAAGATCCTATTGAATGTTCATCATATAGACTTATTTTGCTATTAAATGTGGATGCAAAAATTCTCTCTAAGATAATGGCTAACCGCTTGGAAATTATTTAACTAAAATCATCTCTATGGATCAAATGGGCTTTATTAAAGGCCGTTACTCTTTCCCTAATGTTCGGAGATTGATGAATATTATATATTCACCAATATCTAAGCAACCTCAATGTTTTACCTCTCTCGATGCAGAAAAGGCATTTGATAGCGTTGAGTGGCCATATTTGTTTAAATTATTGGAAAAATTTGGTTTTGGTAGTAATTTTAATAGGTGGATTCAAATAATTTATAAGAATCCTATTGCCATGGTTATTACTAATACTTTCAAGCCCTCTTTTTTCTCACTTTCTTGTGGTACTAGACAGGGATGTCCATTAAGCCCTTTATTATTTAATCTCACATTGGAGCCTTTGGCCATAACACTATGTGAAGCAAAAAATATTCATGGTATTTCTATGAATGGAACCATACATAAGATTTCTCTTCATGCAGATGATCTTTTGGTTTTTATTTCGAATCCTGAGGAATCAATTCTTAATCTTTTGGAAACACTGAAAGGTTTTGATAAATTTTCAGGATATAAACTTAACTTGGGATTCCACCTCCAGTAAGACACAGTCACTTCTTGTCCGCCTTTAATCTCTCCCTTTTCCAACTTAAACTTTGAAATTTCAACCTTATTCAGTCGGATCTGTAGAGTAACAGTTATAATTATGGCTACTCTCAGAAGTGCCAAAAGAAATCTGGACCCAAGCAATGGGAAGCCCAAAAATGCAGACAAATTTTCGGAGGAACCCCCCCCCCCCCCCCCCAGTAAAGAGACTCGAATCTCAAATCAGCAATATCGGCATTGAGATAACTCAAAAGAGAAATTCGAAGGAAAATTGACTCTCTGAGCCTTGATCTTAAAGAAATTAGTTGAAATGCTGCTGACCTTTCTTCTCGTTTGGAAAAAGCCCAACAACAGATCATTGATCTTGAAGCTCAATCACGTTGGAATAATATTCGAATTGTTGGATTAAAAGAGAAATCAGAATCAGCTGACACACTGGATTATTTTGCAAAAATGTTTCAGTCTTTATTTCCGGAGGTTTGCTTACAGCCTTCAGATATCAAAATGACTCAGAATCGGCACGTTAAAATTTTAGGATCAAGGTAAAAAGAGACATTGTTGTGCGTTCTCTCTGTTTTAGAGACAAAGACCGTATTATTAAGCTTGCGAGAAAAAAAGACTATTTCAGTATCAGGATTCAGATATTCGCTTTTTTGAAGATTTTCCACGCAAAATTATTAAGAACCGTGCTATATTTGCATCTGTTATGAAATTAGCATATCAAAAAAAGCTCTTTCCACTGCTTTAGTACCCAGAGAAATTAAGGCTTTTTGTCAAAAAGTCTGGCGTTCAAATTTTTGAAGATCCAGCCAAAGCATTGAGTTTTATTAACTCTTTACCTGATGCATCCAATGACGAGTCTGAAGCCTGAAGCTTGAATGATTTATAATGGCTTGATTGTCTCGCAGTGTAAAGAGTGATTAGATTGGAAGATTTGATGGTTACATAAGTCTTTACCTTAAACTGCATTTTTTTTCTCTGAAAAAGACTGGTTTGGATGACCTCAACTTCAGAAGACATAGCAGGAGAACTGTTGATAGACTGTAATAAGTTTGAACAATTTAGAATTTTTTTTCTGCAGCATTTAAATGAATTAATTTTTTTTGTTTTATAAGCTTTTGTAAAGATCTTTTAAGTAATTATTTGGATTTCCTTATGTTTTAAAGATAGAACGGACAACTTAAAGATGGCGATTGTTTTCCTTTTGTGCAAATATTTCAAGAATTGCTTTGGATGTGTTTTTCTTCCCTTATCTAAAGTTATGAAGGTTACTTTCAAATTGAAGGTCGTTTCGTTTTACAAGAAAAACACTTTCCTTCCAAGTTAATTATATTGAGATATATGTTGACTGTAATGAGTTTTATGTTCGGTAGAGGGAGACAGAGATTTTTTTTTATTTTTTTTTACTTAGGTAGGCGGAGTTTGCATTCTTGTTTCTGAGCTTTGTAGTTTGGGTGGAATTATTTTTATTGTTGTTCATCTCCGTCATTTTTGACTATCCTATCCTGACCTGCATCTAACTACTCTTTTTTGATACAAAGTTCCATGATGATATCTACACAGTTAAATGTTTTAACTTGGAATGTTTGCGGTTGGAATCATCCTATTAAGTGTAAGAAAACATTTGAAATTATTAATCGATTCCAGCCTGATATAATCTTTGCTCAAGGGACACTTATGCGATAAGAATCGATTTTTTAAATTTTGGAATGTTCCTCAGTTTCATGCAAACTCCCAGAGTAAAACTAGAGGTGTCTCTATTTTTATTGATTCCAATATTCCTTTTAATCAGGAGGATATTATAGCTGATATTAATGGTAGATTTTTGATTGTTAAAGGAATAATTTGTTACAGGAAAATGGTTTGGTTAATATTTATGGAGCAAATGTTGATGATCCCTCATTTTTTAAAGCTGTTTTTGCTTTATTACCTGATTTAAATGAATATATGTTATTAATGGGTGGTGATTTTAATACTTGTCTAAATCCTTTGTTACGTACCCGTGACACGTGACAGTGGTACCCTTGTCACGTGACTGGGGTTGAAGTTATACTGGACATGAGGTAATGGTGGAGTGATGTCATTTTCCCGCCAGTAGAGGTCATGTGACAGGTTTTTTTCTACAGGGTATAAAAGGGAGACCCACCCTGTCAGGTGGGGCAGTTCGTGGCTGGATTTGCCAAGATGACTTCATATCACTGTGTGATTTAATGTGATGACGCAGTTTAGTTAAAAATGAAGTTTTATATAATGCCTAAAGTTTAAAAGGGTCAGAGCCAACGGTTTCTTTGCTAAGGGAGAGTGAAGTTTGGAAAATGGAGATCGAGAAAAATTGATTTTCGATGGATTGACTTCGACCTTGTGTGATCCTCATTCGGAAGGATTTCGTTTACTATTCTCATGATAGTCTCCGCTGGAAAAAGCGGGAGATTGAGAATATTGTGGAAGGAAGGTCAGTCACTTTAAGTTGTTATATTTAATAAAATTCGACGTGGGAGTTCGACGCTGGGAATCGAAGGACATCGACGTGGAAGAGAATTTACATCGCTTTAAAAAGTCTCTCCTTTTAAAAGTACCGTGAGCTTTTGAACTTTCGCCATATCATTCTAAAGAACTGATTTTTTTCAATACCGCTTTAAAGACTGTTTGGGACTGCAACGCTATTAAGGACTGTTTGAGCAGCTGAGCTCGGATCATTGTTTGGGTTTGTTTACTTTTGAAGGGGGTTTGTTATCAGTGTTTAATAAACGTGTTATTTGTTATAAAAACCCTTCGTCTAACTCATCTATAATTATTGTTGCCTGAATACGTAACACCTTTAATGAATAAGTCATCATCCAAATATCAACTCCCTAATCGTTCGGCATCACTTATTAATTCTTTTTAAATTAATTATGGTTTGATTGAGGTCTGGAGGCATATGCACTCTAGTGATAGAGAATACCCTTTTTTCTCACATGTCCAGAATAAATATTCGAGAATCGACTATTTTATAGTTGACCCTCGACTTTTATTTAATGTTCCAGAATGTGAATATGATGTGATTGCTATCTCTGATCATGCTCCTTTGAACTTAATATTTGAACTGAGATATGTTTGTTTTTACCAGACCATTTTGGTGTTTTCCAGAACATTTATTACAAAGTTCAGAATTTGTTGAGTTTATTGAAGCTCAGATAAAATATTACAGGAAACCTCTCAAAGTTAGTAATTTGGGATATATTAAAGGCTTATTTACGCGGTCAAATTATTTTGTATATAGCTAAACTGAAGAAACAAACAAGAATGGAATTAGATAAAATCTCTAAACAAATTAAAGAATTAGATAACATCAATGCAATCTCTCCAAATGTTGTTTCATTTAAAAGAAGAGTAGAATTACAATCACAATATAATTTATTATTAACATATCCTATTGAAGGATATTTCCTTAAATTGAAAAGTCAATTTTATAATTTTGGGGATAAAAATAATAAAGTCTTAGCTTTCCAATTAAGAGCTGCTAGAGCTAAAAGACAAATTTTAAAGATTCGTAAAAATAATGAAGATATCACAAGTAACCATGAGGACATTAATAATACTTTTCAAGATTTTTACTCTGATCTTTATAGATCTCAATTTCCTGCAGATTCCTCCAAAATAAAGGCTTTTTTTTTTACATAAGATTGAATTTCCACAAATTTCTGTTGAAGATCAACAGATGCTTGATGCTCCAATTACCAAGTATGAAATTCAGAAAGCTATTTTATCAATGCAATCAGGTAAAGCTCCTGGACTTGATGGTTATTCAGTGGGATTTTACAAAAAATTTAAAAGATTACTTTCTCCGTACCTTTTGGAAATATTTCATGAATCCTTTGAGAAGGGTAATTTACCTTTTTCTTTTTATGGAGCATCTATTTCCTTAATTCTTAAAAAAGATAAAGATCCTGTTGAATGTTCATCATATAGACCTATTTCGCTATTAAATGTGGATGCAAAAATTCTCCCTAAAATAATGGCTAATCACTTGGAAAGTATTTTAACTAAAATCATTTCTATGGATCAAACGGGCTTTATTAAAGGCCATTACTCTTTCTCTAACGTTCGGAGATTGATGAATATTATATATTCATCATTATCTAAGCAACCTCAATGTGTTATCTCTCTTGATGCAGAAAAGGCATTTGATAGAGTTGAGTGGCCATATTTGTTTAAAGTATTAGAAAAAATTTGGTTTTGGTAATAATTTCAATAGATGGATTCAAATGATTTATAAGAATCCTATTGCCACGGTCATACTAATAACTGCAGGTCTTCCTTTTTCTCACTTTCTTGTGGCACTAGACAGGGATGTCCATTAAGCCCTTTATTATTTAATCTTGTATTGGAGCCTTTAGCTATAACACTATGTGAAGCTAAAAATATTCATGGTATCTCTATGAATGGAACCATACATAAGATTTCTCTTTATGCAGATGATCTTTCGGTTTTTATTTCAAATCTTGAGGAATCAATTCCTAATCTTTTGGAAACACTTAAGGATTTTGGTAAATTTTCAGGATATAAACTTAACTTGAATAAAAGTGAATTGTTTCCATTAAATGTCCCTGTTAGTATATATAATGATATTCCTTTTAGAATTGTTAATGCATTTAGATATTTAGGTATTATAATTACTAAAATACAACGATCTCTATAAAGTGAATATAGTTCCTTTAATAGACTTCATGAAACAACTATTTTCTAGATGGAATCCACTTACTCTTTCTTTAATGGGTCTTATTCAAGCTGTGAAAATGATGATTTTACCAAGATTTTTATATCTTTTCCAAAATATACTTATCTTTTTAACTAAAAGATTTTTTGATCAAATTGACTCTCTTATTTCTTCCTTTATTTGGAACAATAAGAGACCAAGAATTAATAAGTACCATTTACAAAAATCTAAAAAAGATGGTGGACTTGTACTTGCTAATTTAAGACTGTATTATTGAGCTGTGAATATCAGACAGTTATGTTTTTGGTTATATTGGCTCAATAAGAACCAAAAACCATTATGGGTTGATTTGGAATTAAAAGCTGTTAAACAACTTCATTTAACTTCAATTTTAGGAGCTCCATTATCTTTACAGCTCTCTAAAATTCCAAATTTAAATCTTTACCCAGTTATTATACAATCCTTATGGATTTGGGTTCAGTAATGTAATTTTTAAAATTTTAAACAATTTAAGTTGTCTAGTTTTTTATATCGAAACTTTTCATTTAAACCTTCAACAACTGACCCCACTTTTCTCCTATGGAAAGATAAAGGGATCCATATTTACAAGAATCTTTTCTTTGTATCATATTATTATTGTATGTTTATTTTTGCACTGTATCAATGTTCTTCATTTTGATCCGGGGTTTTTTTTATCTGTAGCTATGTAGAAAATGTATAAAAAAACTAATTTAAAAAAATCTGATTTGTTGGATACCATTTTGAAATTGAATCCCTTAGTGAAAGGTTCCATTAGCAGAATTTATAATTTATTTTTGTTACAAAAAGAGAACCTATCACTACAGATTAAACAAGATTGGGAGAGAGAACTTAATATGACCTTTGTTAATGAAGATTGGCTTTGAGTTTTGAAAAACGTAAATTCTTCTTCTGTATGTGCCAACCATTGTTTAATTCAATTTAAAATTGTTCACAGTTATTATTTAACAAAGGAGAGACTAAAATATTTCCTAGTATAGACAACTACTGCGATAGATGTAAAACTGAAGTAGCTACTTTGTCACATATGTTCTGGTCATGTTCTTCATTAAAATTGTTTTGGAAATCTTTATTTTCTACAATTTTTAAAGCTCTGAAAATTAATTTACAACCTAATAGATTGACTGTTCTATTTGGAATAGTTCCGCATAATATTCAGGGTATATCATCTTCAGATCAACATGTAATTGCATTTGTTACACTACTGGCAAGAAGGGCTATTTTAGTAAAATGGAAAGATACTTTTTCCCCTACATTAACTGAATGGTTTTCTGAAGTAATGTTATGTCTCAGTTTGGAAAAAATTAGAAGTAGAACTTTTGATCCCCGATTTGATTTTGAGAGAAGATGGGGTTCTTTTGCCAAATATTATCATTTAATTTGTATTATTTTATATGGTTTCCTTTCAATCTTATTCTATATAAATATGAATTGTTGATTGATGATTCTTTTTCTTTACATATATAGATGATGGTAAGACGTATTGCTCCGGGGGTTGATTCCTAATGGTTTCCCCCCCCCCTTTTTTGTAGTTGGTGGGGTTTTTTTCTTAGTTAGAAGGGGCTCTTTTTTTCTCCTTTTCCTTACATATAATTTTTTAAATTTTTATATATTACAATCAGTTTTTATTTTCTGCAGCTTTATTAATTGTATATATATTAATTTGTTGAAGTTTTGTATCATTTTATAGCTGTAGAAGATTATGTACCAATAAAGATTCTGTTCAGGTCCTTGGACTACAGGGGGTGTCATAAAGGAAGGACTTGGTTGTGACTGCCAACTGCATCGAGGTGGTGACTGCACATCCAAATCTTATCATCCAACAGTATTGAGTGACTACAATAAAATTTGTTACTTTCTCACAAGCCTTGCCATACTCTTGAGTCTAATCTTGGCCTCATTTGCTGAAGAACAGCTCGAGTCTACATTAGAGCATTTTCCGTTTTTATTTAATGTTGTAGGGCAGAGTATAGAGAATATTTTGATAGGCAGCAAAGGACAACCATGCAACCAAGGGATGAGGTGACAATCATGACAAATGGGATAGACAGAGGGACAGAGGAAGAAAGAGAAAAAGATGTGTAAGCTACCCAGGATGGAACAGAATACTGTTGCTACTGGAACCTGGAGTAAAAGGGAATTCTAGAAATGCCCAACAGGTCAAGCAGAGAAAAACTGTGGCAAGAGGAACTGAGTTTATGACAACTGCCGAAAAGTAAACAAAAAAAACCCCTGAAGAAGTTGGATGTCTAAATCAAAAACTAAGTGCCAACACTACACAGCTGGACACACAATATCTATGGAGAAACAAAAGATAACTGGAGCATCTCAACCTCACAATACACCTGGATGGAAGACACGATAAAGTTTCCCAACCTTAGACTGGGCTCTGTTGGAACAGTGCAGCAGGCTACAGAAAGATGGGTCAGAGTGGAGAAGAGGTGGAAAATTAAAGTCACAGGAAATATGAAGCTCAGGGTCACTGCTGTAAACTCTACACAAGTGGTGGTTAAAGCAACTGCTGCTCAGAATGTCCCAAGCTATCCTCTGGCACTTCAAAAATAGCAGTGTTCTCATACTTCCTTACAACAGTAGAGAAGGCCTTTCTGCCTATTGGGTTTTATGCTAGCACTTCCCTCCATTTATTTCCCTGTAATCTATTTTCTTCCACAATGCTCCCACTACTCTCCTACATACTGGACCAATTTACAGTGGCTACTTAAGTCACCAACTTTGGAATGTGGGAGAAAATTGTAGCACCTGGATGAAAGCCCACACAGTTCCAGGGAGAAGATGCAAACTCAATACAGACTGTGTCAGAGCTCAGCTGTGGACCCAGCTCACTGGAGCTGTGAGACAGATACCCTACCTCCCTGAAACATTGATAACATTGCTTAATCAGATACACTCTGCAAAATGACATTAGTTCTACCCTAACATCACCAATCTCCAAACTAATTAACTTCATTTGGCAGTGACACTGATACTTGTAGTTTTTCAACTTCCTTGGTTTTAAACCTAATCTAAGACTATATCTGCAGTTTAATGTACAAACGTTTGTATATTAGAAAATCCAAGTACTAAATTGGATTCAGAATTGAATCAATGTAGGCCAGTGAGGCTAACATCAGAAGTGGGAAGGTGTTCTAAGGGACTGGAGATATGAGTATTTGGATTACATGGACTGATCTGGGATAGTCAACATAGCTATAAGGTGTGATAGGTCATGTCTAACCAATTTTATACAGGTTTTCAAGGAAGTTACCAGGAAAGTGGATGAAGGCAAGGCACTGCACGTTGTTTTTGTGGGTTTCCAACAAAAACTTGCTAAAGGCACTTGACAAGGTCCTACATGGGATGTTGGTCAAGAAGGTTCAGTAGCTTGGCATTCAAGATGAAGTTGGTAAATTGGATTAGACATTGGCTTTGTGGGAGAAGCCAGAGAGTGGTAGTAGAGGGTTGCCTCTCTGACTGGAGGACTGTGACTACTGCAGTGCCGCCGGGTTTTGGTGTTTGGTCCATTGCTGTTTGTCATCTATCAATGATCTGAATGATAATGTGGTTAACTGGATCAGCAAATTTGTGAGTGTAGTGGACAGTGAGGAAAACTGTTAAAGCTTGCAGTAGGACCTAGACAACCTGGAAAATGGGGTAGGTTTTACAAAGTGAAGAGTAGGGCACTGATGAATGCAGTAGAATAAAGGAATCTGAAAATCAGGTCCATAATTTTTTGAAATTTGTGTCATGGGTAGATAAGAGTCATAAAGAAAAGTTTTGACACACTGACCTTCATAAATCAAAGTACTGAGTACAGGAGATGTTATATTGAAGACTGAAAGATAAAATTTACAAGGATGTTGCCAGGGCTGGAGGAGATGAGTAAAAGAAAAGAGTCTACGTTTCTTGGAACGTAGAAGACTGAGGAGAGATTTGATAGAGGTATAGAAAATTATGAGGTGTATAGAAAGCAGCTTTTTCCACTGAGATTGGATGGGGCTCAAACTTTTCAGCTTTCACCCTTAACCTATGACCTCTAATTGAAGGGTAACGTGTGGGGAAACTTCTTCATTCAAATTGTCGTGAGAGTGTGGGAATGAGCTCAGGTGGTGCATGAAAGCACAATTTCAATGCAAAAGAAAAGTCTGGATTGGCACATGGATGATAGGGGTATGAAAGGCTAAGGTCCGGGTACAGGTCAGTGAGAGTTGGCATTTTAATGGTTTAGCCCAGACTAGATGGGCCAAAGGGCCTGTTTCTGTGCTGTATTCTATGATTCTCTAAGGAAGGGTAATGATTTGAGAAGTGCTTTGATGATGGTTAGTTTGTCATTAGTATAGATCCACTTGGGCTCTTTACAATGAATATATGATTTAGATCTAAATGTAGAGACATGGAAAATAAATCTGCAGATGTTAGAAAATCTGGCTATGAAAGGACGTATCAGTTGTGTAGAAAGTTGACAAAGGGAATTTAATATGCAGTAATGAGAGATAAAGCATTTGCAGAGGTGTTAAAAGGAAAGGGTTTAAGAAACTGAGTGCTGTGGAGCGATAAAAAGCTCTCCAAGGCAGCTTCAGGTCGATAAGGTAATTACAAAGCCATGCAGGTTTCTTTATTAATCAAACAATGGAATATAAGATCAGGAAATATTGCAGCCACCTTTTATAGCACTAGTTAGTCTATAGTTGAGTACTATGTAGTTCTCATCGCATTACAGGAGAGTGTGATTGCACCAGAGAAGATGCTGAGATTTGCCAGGAAGTTACCATACCGAAAAATAGTAGCTGTGAGGAATGATTGGAAAAATTGAGATTGTTTTCCTTCAAGATAGAGAATGCCAAGAGGCAACTTCATTAAAGTATAAAAAATGATGAAGAGCTTAAATGGTACTAATAGAAAGGTGGCAGAAACCAGGAACAGAATGGAGGGGCAGTGTGGAATATGCTTTTCAGAGTGGTGGGGTCTGGGATTCACTGCCTGAAGAGAGGGTTTGACAGAAATACATGTCTATTTATGCTAGTGTTAAATAGACAGCTCATCTAGGAGAAGAAAACTGATTTCAGACCTCTGCTGCCTCGTGCCTGTACCCACTCAAAGGGAAGGCTTCGGGATTAAACCCTGAGAGAAAAATCCAGAGCTGGAGTCTCTAAGGCAGTCTACATCGTGTCTCAAGCTGACTGTCAACTCCTGTGACATCGCTGGCACCAAATTGTGTTAGTCTCTGCTGTTCCTTTGGGTTCATCAGATATGTGGAGAAGGGGAGCTTGGTACACGGGCTCGCTCTCTATGTTGTACTGCCCAGGCTTACGTATCTAGACAGTTAGGTCACAATATCCATGGTCAACTCTGACTGACAGAGGCCTCACTCACTCAGGGATGGTCAGTGGGTTTAGATTAGGGCTGGACAGTGGGGTTAGATTAAGGCTGGATGGTGGGGTTAGATTAAGGCTGGATGGTGGGGTTAAGTTAGGTTGGATGGTGGGGTTGGGTCTGGTTACAGATAGGTGCTGGGTGGTAGGGTTAGGTTTAGATGGTGGGGTTGGGTCTGGTTACAGACAAGTGCTGGGTGGTGGGGTTAGGTTTAGGACAGTGGGGTTGGATTTGGATAGTGGAGTTGGGTTTGGATGGTGGGGTTGGGTTTGGGACAGTGGAGTTGGGAAGTTCTTATTTGTCTAACACAGATGCAAATGGATTGAGAGACCTCCTATTGTGTATTTTCTATGATTTCTATGTTTAATTCAAGTGAGTCTATTAGAGTAAAAATACCAATACACAAAATGTAGGCATTGACAAGCAACAAACATACCATGATTTCTGTCTTCTTCCTGAGGGGTACTGGTGGTGTTGAGTTCCTCTATGTAGGTCTGTGACAGTTTTCTGAAGAAGGAAGGAGGGGAGTCCAAAGAGTTTGCTTGGACTGTAAGTGGCAAGGGCATAGATAAGGTGCAAAGCAAGTCCAAGGAGCATTGGGCAAACGACAAGCATATCAGCAAAGTTAAACAAAAGGATCAGAATTTAAGTATCAGGGGCAGCCATTGCAAATTTAATGTGAAATGATACCAAATTGTACCAGAAAACTTCAGATTAAAAGCTCAAAAAAAAGTAGAGAAACACACAACACAAAACACATGGGGAAAAAAAGCTTGTTAGCTGTTGAAAAGAAAAGCAAATCTAATTACAGAGTCACATTTTGTAACCATTCATCCCATCACATCCAAGTCATCCCTACAATGTCACACCCAACAGTCTAGCCTGAAGCTGCTGAGTTCAGTGTGCCGCTCCACAAATTTGCATGGAATTGATTGTAAAGGGCTGCATTGATTAAAAAAAATTAACATTTAGCGCTAGTGACTCACATCTTTACCACCTAACTGCTCTGTCCACAAAACTGCATTCTTTGCTTCACATTCATTCCAAATTAGCCTTAACGCATTTAAGGAATTCCTCCTCATTCATTTCCAAAGCTAACATTTAGCATAAATGATTTGGTATGGTATAAGTGGAGATGAGTTTCCACTGATATAACTATTTAATAAAGCATGTCGGCAGCTGATCAAGGATGAGAAACAGTTTATGACAACAATGTGGAGAGTGTTGATATTTATAAATAATGTCCATGAATTCATAGTAACTTCATGTGGTTTGGTTGAATCTTTTACTACTTAAACCCTAACTACAATAGCAACACTTAGAATCAGAGCAACACACACGAAATGCTGGTGGAATACAGCAGGCCAGGCAGCATCTATAGGAAGAAGTAAAGTCCTGACGAAGGGTCTTGGCCCGAAACATCGACTGTACTTCTTCCTATAGATGCAGACTGGCATGCTGTGTTCCACCAGCATTTTGTGTGTGTTGCTTGAATTTCCAGCATCTGCAGATTTCATCATTTTGCACTTAGAAGCAGAAATCCTATTTAACAAACACAAAACTCTATGAGATCCACTCCCATTTTTTAAACCATAACTGCAGCATTCGGCAAACGTGAACACAAGGGTCAGTACTAGTTTAACGGATCAGATTTCAATTGCATTTGATAAATTGAACAGTAAAACAAATTAACTGTCATTTATTTCCAGGTTTACAAGTAATTTGCTGAATTGTTATACTTTGGAAAATGCTGTATTTTGTGCAATCAAGTCAAAGCACTTCCATGGATTCATAAGAGAAAGGGGAGGGGGAGGGATAGATGGGGGATAAGAGAGAAGGGGCAAGAAAAAGCAGGGGGTGAGGGAGTCAAAGGAGAGTGAGGACAAGGCCAAGTGAGATGGAGACGGGTGGTGAAGAAGAAGTGGGAATGAGGGGAGGGGGCACATGGAGGGAGGGACAAGAGGATCAAGGGTTAGTGGGGAAGGCAGAGGAGGGATGAGTGGGAGGAGGTGCAGAGCAACAGACAGGGTATGTGTGAGAGAGAGCGTGAGAGGGTGGACAAAAATGAGGGCGAGAAAGAGGACAGGGGAAGTGCGAGAGCGAGGGAGGGAGAGAGAAAGGAAAAAACAAGTAATTGACTTTGGACAAAAGTCATAAACTTAATATTACAAGGTGCTTCTAAATATGGGCAACAAATGGAAGATTACAGGTGGAAAATTAAGCTTTGTTTTCTATAAATAGGACAAATGGAGAGAAAGTAAGAGGGCATGATGAATCTCTATTATTAGTTAGGTTGTAGTGAAATCATCGTCTTGTTTAAAGGTTTTGTTAGAGGAACTTCGTGAAAAGTCCTGCAGAAATTCATCTGGATAATATCAAGGATAAAAGCAAAGCCAGCTGGGAAAGAAATTTAGAAACTTGAAAGATATTAAGATGTGTGAAGTAAAGTGAAGATGTTGATGGACATGTACTATAGTTACTGATAATTTAAAGTTTGAGAAGTTCTATGATCTTCCTTTCTTCTGCAATACGAATATTGCTAATGTGAAAGAAAACACCTAAATTCTGAAACACATCACATCAACTGGTCAAGTTTGAGCAAAGATAACCCAAAATATTTTATTTTGTAGAATTGCTTAGATGCACAATAATGCTCTCTTCATCCAGTCAATTCAAGGCACTGTTTTTTTATGTGCCTCAGGGATGAATGTGTTCTTGGCAAGGCTGCATTCATTATGGGGAGAGAGGAGAAGTCAAGCCTTTTTGCTTTCAGTGCTCTGGTTTCTGCAGCAACTATATCTAAAAGTGGAGTACAACACTTACATTCTTGCCAATGACTTGCAAGGGACTGTAATCATGTACTTATGATCTTCCTGCTCTTGGAATTCGCACCACTAGATAGATAGATAGATAGATAGATAGATAGATACTTTATTCATCCCCATGGGGAAATTCAACATTTTTTTCCAATGTCCCATACACTTGTTGTAGCAAAACTAATTACATACAATACTTAACTCAGTAAAAATATGATATGCATCTAAATCACTCTCTCAAAAAGCATTAATAATAGCTTTTAAAAAGTTCTTAAGTAGTTTACTTAAGTACATTGAGTCCTAACCCCGGCACTTTAACATATCTTACTCCTGGCGGTTGAATTGTAAAGCCGAATGGCATTGGGGAGTATTGATCTCTTCATCCTGTCTGAGGAGCATTGCATCGATAGCAACCTGTCGCTGAAACTGCTTCTCTGTCTCTGGATGGTGCTATGTAGAGGATGTTCAGGGTTTTCCATAATTGACCGTAGCCTACTCAGTGCCCTTCGCTCTGCTACCGATGTTATACTCTCCAGTACTTTGCCCACGACAGAGCCCGCCTTCCTTACCAGCTTATTAAGACGTGAGGCGTCCCTCTTCTTAATGCTGCCTCCCCAACACGCCACCACAAAGAAGAGGGCGCTCTCCACAACTGACCTATAGAACATCTTCAGCATCTCACTACAGACATTGAATGACGCCAACCTTCTAAGGAAGTACAGTCGACTCTGTGCCTTCCTGCACAAGGCATCTGTGTTGGCAGTCCAGTCTAGCTTCTCGTCTAACTGTACTCAAGTCTAGGAGTCAAGTCTAGGAGACACTTTTGAATTCTTTTATAATGTGACTATGTGGTGCACTTTTGGAGTAAGAGAGTCGTTATTAAGCCTTGTGGTATTGGTACCAGACATCAAAATGCTATTCATTGGATGGTGGATTTTTTTTTTAAGGACTACTGGGTTTTATGGGAAGAAAACTGGAGCAAGATGATGAATCTGATATGAACACACTAAATGGCATGGCAAATTTGAATGGCCTATCCCTCTCCTATTTTTCAACTTTCCTCTATTTCTTCTTCCATTGCTGGAGCTTCATTGCTGCGTGAGTGGCAAGTACTCTATTACACTTCTGTCCATGCAGAAACAACGCTCATTGAAAGACTGGTGTCATTTTGGCCTATATAGGATCTGATTACATATGCGGTCAAGTTATTGGTAAAGAACTTAAGGTAGCTATGGCATGGTTGAGAGGTTGATTGACAGGAAGTGCAAGGCACAGGAACCAGGGCGACTGTCAGGAGGGATAGAGGAGATAGGCGGCCAGTGTAGGGTACCCTTGTGGCCATTCAGTAGCAAGTTGGATACTGATGTTGGGGTGGGCTGGGGGGTGAAATGACCTAGCAGAGGAAAGTCACAGTAGTCAGGTCTCTTGCACCAATTCAGCTCTGTAACTCAGAAGGGAGTGGCAGAGAAGAGGTAACAAGCAGAAATAGAAGATTTATTGATTATGGGAACAGTTCTGGTGACATCAACAAGATTCCCAGATGGTATGTTACCTCCCAAGTGCCAAGAGAGTTCAAGGTGCTCGATAGGCCAAAGCTGTGATCTCAGGATTACTACCCTTGTCAATTGCTAGTGAAGCCAGAAATAGGAAGATCATACAGTTTAACACATGACCAAGGAGATGAGGTAGGAGGGTGGGCTTCAGATTTTAGGTACCGTAGATGTCGGATTATAAGCCGCTACTTTTCCCCCACATTTTGAACAGCTTTGAACACTGCGGCCTTTACTACGGTGCGGCTAATGCATGGTTTTTTTTCATGCCGCCAAAAACATTTTGCCTCGTAACAGTAGACCAATAAAATTGATGAATAGTTCACAGAGGTCCAATGAAATTGTACGATAAATCAAGCGCACTTTCACAATTAAATTATTGTAAATCAGTCATTTGTACTCACCCTCATCAACATGGAAAACACTCGAAGAAAAGCATTGTGCTGCTTTTATGGCAGTTATTTAGTTTATAATATTTTCGCTTAGTAATTCATTTGTCAGTATTTTCTAGTTAAAGTTAGAAGGACTACATCCCGGGATACTATGACGTCACATCCGGTTTCGCCGCGTCTTGTGGGAAATACCGGTTTGCGATAAACGGGAAGGTGGGGGCATTAGGCGAGCGTGAAAAGCTGCTTTTAAGTTAAAGGCGATCAATAACTTTTCCTGGTAGGCTGCAGTATATATTTTTTTACCAGTCGTTAGGAGATATTGGAATGTATACGCAACGTAATTTGTGTGTTACCGATACGTATGTATATTTAAAAGTAGCCGTGTTACAGGCACGGTTCGAAAAAAAGCATTTGCAATATGTATTTGTTTATGTTACCATATGGATTTAATTAAAAGTTAAAAAATCCTCACGTGTAATATCTTTCTGTGTAAATATCTCATATTACAACGTGGGACACCTGCGGCCTAAAATCCGGTGTGGCTTGTACAAGTACAAAATTGATTTTCTTTCTAAAATTAGAGCCAGCGGCTTTTAATCAGGTGCGCTCTGTAGTGCGAAATCTACGGTAATTGGGTTTTCTTCCAGGAAAGGTAGAACCGGTACAGATGGACTGGTTTGCACCTGAATTGCAAGAGAACCAATGTTCTTGTGGAAAGGTTGCTAGTGCTACTCTGGGGAAATTTAAACTAAAGTTGCAGGGAGATGGGCACTGCAAGGCTCGGTGCTGGGACCTCAGCTATTTACAATATACATTAATGTTTTAGATGAAGGGATTAAAAATAACATTAGCAAATTTGCAGATGACACAAAGCTGGGTGGCAGTATAAAATATGAGGAGGATGTTAGGAGAATGCAGGGTGACTTGGACAGATTGGGTGAGTGGGCAGATGCAGTATAATGTAGATAAATGTGAGGTTATCCATTTTGGTGGCAAGAACAGGAAGGCAGATTACTATCTGAATGGTGTCAAGTTAGGAAAAGGGGAAGTACAATGAGATCTAGGTGTCCTTGTTCATCAGTCACTGAAAGTAAGCATGCAGTTATAGCAGGCAGTGAAGAAAGCTAATGGCATGTTGGCCTTCATAACAAGGGGAATTGAGTATAGGAGCAAAGAGGTCCTTCTGCAGTTGTACAGGGCTCTGGTGAGACCACACCTGGAGCATTGTGTTCAGTTTTGGTCTCCAAATTTGAGGAAGGAGGTTAATTCCCAGGATGGCGGAACTGTCATATGTTGAAAGATTGGAGCAACTGGGCTTGTATACACTGGAATTTAGAAGGATGAGAGGGTATCTGATTGAAACATGTAAGATTATTAAAGAATTGGACACGCTAGAGGCAGGAAACGTGTTCCCGATGTTGGGGGAGTCCAGAACCAGAGGCCACAGTTGAAGAATAAGGGGTTGGCCATTTAGAACAGAGTTGAAGAAAAACTTTTTCACCCAGAGAGTTGTGGATCTATGAAATGCTCTGCCTCAGAAGGCAATGGAGGCCAATTCGCTGTATGCTTTCAAGAAAGAGTTAGACAGAGCTCTTAAAGATAGCGGAGTCAAGGAATATGGGAAGAAGGCAGGAACGGGGTACTGATCGTGGATAATCAGCCATGATCACAGTGAATGGTGGTGCTGGCTCGAAGGGTCGAATGGCCTACTCCTGCACCTATTGTCTATTGCCTCTATCAAACCCTTTCATCATTCGATAGGGTTCAATGAGGTCACTCCACACTCCTCATTCTTCTGAATGTTAGTGACTACAGGCCTGGAGCCATCAGACCCATCATACGCTCTTCATATGTCAAACCATTCAATCTTTGAATAATTTTCGCAAACCTCCTTTGAACCCTCTCCAGTTTCAGCACATCTTTCGTAAGATAAAGGGCCCAAACCTGCTCACAATACTCCAAATGAGGCCTCACCAGTGCTTTACAAAATCTCAACATTACATCCTTGTTTTTATATTCTAGTCTTCTTGAAATGAATGCTAACATGCCTTCCCTACTTCCAAATGAACTTTTAGAGAATGTTGCACAAAGACTCCCAAGTCCCTTTGCGTTTCAGCTTTTGGTATTTTCTCTCCATTTAGAAAACAGTCAACCCTTTCAATTCTTCTACCAAAGTGCATGACCATACACTTCCTGACACAGTATTTCATCTGCCATTATTTGCCCATTCTCCTAATCTGCCTAATTTCTTCTGAGGCCTCTCTGGTTCTTCAAAACTGCCTGCCTTCCACCTATCTTCATATCATCTGCAAAGATAGCAACAAAGCCATCAATTCCATCATCCAAACCACTGACATATAACAAATAGAATCAGTCCCAAAACAGAGCCCTGTGGAACACTGCTAGTCACCAGCAGCCAGTCAGAAAAGGCTCTCTTTATTCCCACTATTCCTTTGTTAGAATGTGTATCATAGAAACATAGAAAAACCTACAGCACAATACAGACCCTTCGGCACACAAAACTGTGCTGAACATGTCCTTACCTGAGAAATCACCTAAGATTACCCACAGCCCTCTATTTTTCTGAGCTCCATCTACCTGTCCAGGAGTCTCTCAAAATACCCTATTGTATCCGCCTCCACCACCATTGTCGGCAGCCCATTCCACGCACTCACCACTCTCTGCACAATAAACTTACCCCTGACAGCTCCTCTGTTCCTACTTCCAAGCACATTAGAACTGTGCCCTCTTGTATTAGCCATTTCAGCCCTGGGAAAAAGCCTCTGACTATCCACACAATCAATTCCTCTCATTACCTTAAACACCTTTACAGGTCACCTCTCATCCTCTGTCACTCCAAGGAAAAAAGGCCGAGTTCACTCAACCAATTCTCATAAGGCATCCTCCCCAATCCAGGCAACATCCTTGTAAATCTCTTCTGCACCCTTTCTATAGTTTCCACATCCTGAGGCAACCAGAACTGAGTACAGTACTCCAAGTGGGGTCTGACTAGGGTCCTATATAGCTGCAACATTACCTCTCGGATCCTAACCTCAATTCCACGATTGATGAAGGCCAATGCACCGTATGCTTTCTTAACCACAGAGTCAACCTACGCAGCAGCTTTAAGTGTCCTATGGACTCAGACCCCAAATAATCCCTCTGATCTTTCACACTGCCAAGAATCTTACCATTAATACTATATTCTGCCATCATATTTGACCTACCAATATGAACCACCTCACACTTATCTGGGTTGAACTCCATCTGCCACTTCTCAGCCCAGTTTTGCACCCTATCGATGTCCCACTGTAACCTCTGACAGCCCTGCACACTATCCACAACACCCCCAACCTTTGTATCATCAGCAAATTTACTAACCCATCCCTCCACTTCCTTATCCAGGTTATTTATAAAAATCACGAAGAGTAAGGGTCCCAGAACAGATCCCTGAGGCACTCCACTGGTGACCGACCTCCATTACAGAATATGACCCATCTACAACCAGTCTTTGCCTTCTGCGGGCAATCCATTTCTGGATCTACAAAGCAATGTCCCCTTGGATCCCGTGTCTCCTTATTTTCTCAATAAGCCTTGCATGGGGTACCTTGTCAAATACCTTGCTGAAATCCATATGCACTACATCTACTACTCTACCTTCATCAATATGTATAGTCATATTCTCAAATAATTCCATCAGGCTTGTAAGGCACGACCTGCCTTTGTCAAAGCCATGCTGATCCATTTCTAATCATATTATACCTTTCCAAATTTTATAAATCCTGTCTCTCAGGATCTCCTCCATCAACTTACCAACCACTGAAGTAAGACTCACTGGTCTATAATTCTCTGGGCTATCTCTACTCCCTTTCTTGAATAAGGGAACAACATCCACAACACTTCAATCCTCCAGAATCTCTCCCGTCCCCATTGATGATGCAGAGATCATTGCCAGAGGCTCAGCAATCCCCTCCCTCATTAGCCTGGGGTACATCTTGTCCACTCCCGGTGACTTATCCAACTTGATGCTTTCCAAAAGCTCCAGCACATCCTCTTCCTTAATATCTACATGCTCAAGCTTTTCAGTCCGCTGTAAGTCATCCCTACAATCTCCAAGATCCTTTTCCGTGGTGAATACTGAAGCAACGTATTCACTAAGTACCTCTGCTATCTCCTCTGGTTCCATACGCACTCTTCTGCTATCATACTTGATTGGTCCTATTCTCTCAATCTTATCCTCTTGCTCTTCACATACTTGTAGAATGCCTTGGGGTTTTCTTTAATCCTATTCACCAAGGCTTCTCATGGCCCCTTCTGGCTCTCCTAATTTGTTCCTTAATCTCCTTCCTGCTAGCCTTATAATCTTCATTATCTAGTTTTCTGAATCTTTCGTAAGCTTTTCTTTACTTCTTAACTAGATTTACAGCAGCCTTTGCACACCACAGTTCCTGTACCCTACCATCCTTTCCGTCTCATTGGAACGTACCTATGCAGAACGCCATGCAAATATTCCCTGAACGTTTGCCACATTTCTTCCATAGATTTCCCTGAGAACATCTGTTCCCAATTTATGCTTCCAAGTTCCTTCCTGATAGTCCCATATTTCCCCTCACTCCAATTAAACGGTTTCCTAACTTGTCTGTTCCTTGGACATTAAACTTCCAGCTATAATATTTCAGCCATGATTCCATGACGCCTACATCATCACATCTCCCAATCTGCAACTGTGCTGCAAATTCATCTACTTTATTTCATAGACTGTGTGCATTCAAAGACAACAGCTTCAGTCTTGTATTCACCCATTTTGATTATGTTGCACCACGCTCAACATTTTCATTCTGAACTTTGTCTGAGGTCTTACGAACATCTGCCTCCACAACCTCTCCACCAACTGTTCTGGCACTCTGGTTCCCATTCTCTTACAACTTCAGTTTAAACCCCACCGTGCAGCAACAAACCTTCCCGCTAAGGGACCAGATATATAAGTAAGTCTGATTTTCTATGTAATCCCTTATCACTACTGCAATCCTGTTCTCCCCTCTTCCCTTCTGAATCCCAGAGACAGACTCAGTACCAGAGAACAGGTCGCTCTGGTGTCCCTCGGTAGATCACCCCAAGCCCTACTGCATTTGAAGTGGTTCTTGAGGGGAATGGCTGTGGAGTTCTTTGCACTGGCTGCCTATTCCCTTTCCCTCTTTTGACAGTCACACTGGTTCCTGACTTCTACAACTTTGGTGTGACTACTCACCATATCAAGTATTTGGATAGATAGGATTAGGGTGGTCAGTGTGGCTTTATGCATGGTAAGTCATCCCCAACCAATCAGATTTTTGAAGAGGTTATCGGCAAAGTTGATAAAGGCAAGGGAGGGAATGTTGTCTAATGGAAATTGATGTTGGAGAGGTAGTAATAGGGGACAAAGAACTGGTAGACGAACTTATTAAGTATTTTGCATGAGTCTTCACTGCGGAATACCAGAAATGTGAGAGTGTCAGGGAGCAGAAGTGAGTGTCATTGCTATTACTAAGGAGAAAGTGCTTGGGAAGCTGAAAAGCCCAAAAGGTAGTTAAGTCAGATGGACTGCACACTCGATTTCTGAAAGAGGTAGCTGAAGAGATTGTGGTGGTATTAGTAATGATCATTCAAGAATCACTAGAATCTGGAATAGTTCCGGAGGAATGGAAAATTGTAAATATCACTCCACTCTTTAAGAAGGGAGGGAGCTGAAGAAATGTAATTGTAGGCCAGTTAGCCTGACCTCAGAGCTTCAAAGGATGTTGGAGTCTCTTATTTACTAAGGACAGGGTTTCAGGGAGGCACATGACAAATTAGGCCAAAGTCAGCATGGTTTCTTTAAGGGAAAATCTATTGGAAATTTTCTGAGGAAATAATTGGCAGGACAGTCAAGGAAATTTAGTGGATGTTGTTTATTTAGATTTTCAGAAGGCCTTTGACAAGGTGCTGCACATAAGGCTGTTTAACAAATTAAGAGCCCATTGTATTTCAGGAAAGATTCAAGCATAGATAAAAGATTGGGTGACTGGCAGGAGGCAAAAAGTGGGAATAAAGAGGGCCTTTTCTGGTTGGCTACTGGTGAGTGGTAGTGTTTCGCAGGGGTTGGTGTTGGAACTGCTGCTAATAGCAATGATTTGGATGAACGAATTGATGGCTTGTGGCCAAGTTTGCGAAGATAGGTGGAGGGGATAGTTGTGTTGGGGAAGCAGAGTGTCTGCAGAAGGACTTATATTAGGAGAATGGCAAAAGAGCGGCAGATGGGATAATAGTGTTGGGAAGTGTATGGTCATGCACTTTGGCCGAAGGAATAAAGGTATGGACTACTTTCTAAATAGAGAGAAAATTCAAATATTAGCAGTGCAAAGGGAACCTGGGATTACTTTTGCAGGATTCCCTGAAGGTTAACTTGCAGGTCAAGTCAGTGGTAACGAAAGCAAATGAAATGTTAGCAGTTATTTCGAAAGGAATCTAAGAGCAAGGATGTGATGCTGAGGCTTTATAGGAATTGGTCAGACAATACTTGGAGTACTGTGAGCAGGTTTGGGCCCCTTACCTAAGAAAAAAATGCGCTAGCATTGGAGAGGGTTCCAAGGAAGTTCAGAACAATGATCCCAAGAATGAAAGGGTTAATGTATGAGGAGCATTTGATGGCTCTAGGCATGTCGTCATTGGAGTTTAGAAGAAGGAGTGGTGGTGAGGTGGGGGGGGGGGGGGGAATGGGATCTCAATGAGATGCCTATATAGAATGGATGCGGTATAGTGAAGAAGTCTAGCTCCAGAGGGCACAGCCTCAGAGTAGAGGGACATCCATTTACAACAGGGATGAAGAAAAAATTCTTTAGCCAGAGGGCGGTGAATCTGTGGAATTCATTGTACCAGACAGCTATACAGGGCAAGTCATTGAGTATATTTAAGGCAGAGGTCGATAGGTTCTTGATTAATTAGGGTGACAAAGGTAACAGAGAAATGGCAGGAGAATGGAGTTATGCATAATAAATCAACCATGATCAAATGGCGCAGCAGACTTAATGTCTGAATGAGCTAATTCTTCTCCAATGTCCTATGGTCTTATGAAGATTACTTCTTCAAGACATTACTGATACTGAAATACCAATTTTACTCATTAATGGATCCCAAAGGTAGAGGAGTTCCTACACTATGGTTTTGGGGGTAACAAGGATAAAAAAAAAATACTGTGCAGTTATTAAGAGTAAAAAAGGCCTTGCAAGTTAACATATAATTAAGAGGTCCTCAAGCTTTCCATCCAGCATAAAAAGCACAAGTCAAGTCATTTTTTATTGTCATTTCGACCATAACTGCTGGTACAGTACATAGTAAAAATGAGACAACTTTTTTCAGGACCACGGTGTTACAAGACACCTAGCCAATCTTAGTGATTAAGGTGATCTGGCATTGTTGCCTGGCCTATACATGACTCCAAATGTTTTCTCAGTCATGGGAAGTGGTATTAGGTAAATTGAAGGGATTAAAGGCAGATAAATCCCCAGGGCCAGATGGTCTGCTACTTAAGGAAGTAGCCCAAGAAATAGTGGATGCATTAGTGATAATTTTTCAAAACTCCTTAGATTCTGGATTAGTTCCTGAGGATTGGAGGGTGGCTAATGTAACCCCACTTTTTAAAAAAGGAGGGAGAGAGAGACTGGGGAATTATAGACTGGTTAGCCTGACATCGGTGGTGGGGAAAATGCTAGAGCTGGTTATCAAAGATGTGATAGCAGCACATTTGGAAAGAGGTGAAATCATTGGCAAAGTCAGCAAGGATTTGTGAAAGGAAAATCATGTCTGACGAATCTTACAGAAATTGTTGAAGATGTAACTAGTAGAGTGGATAGGGGAGAACCAGTGGATGTGGTATATTTGGATTTTCAAAAGGCTTTTGACAAGGTCCCACACAGGAGATTAGTGTGCAAACTTAAAGCACATGGTATTGGGGGTATGGTATTGATGTGGATAGAGAATTGGTTGGCAAACAGGAAGCAAAGAGTAGGAATAAACAGGACCTTTTCAGAATGGCAGGCAGTGACTAGTGGGGTACCGCAAGGCTCAGTGCTGGGACCCCAGTTGCTTACAATATATATTAATGATTTAGACGAGGGAATTAAATGCAGCATCTCCAAGTTTGCAGATGACACGAAGCTGGGCGGCGGTGTTAGCTGTGAGGAGGATGCTAAGAGAATGCAGGGTGACTTGGTTAGGTTAGGTGAGTGGGCAAATTTGTGGCAGATGCAATTTAATGTAGATAAATCTGAGGTTATCCACTTTGGTTGCAAGAACAGGAAAACAGATTATTATCTGAATGGTGGCCGATTAGGAAAAGGGGAGATGCAACGATACCTGGGTGTCATTGTATACCAGTCATTGAAAGTGGGCATGCAGGTACAGCAGGCGGTGAAAAAGGCAAATGGTATGTTGGCATTCATAGCAAGAGGATTTGAGTACAGGAGCAGGGAGGTTCTACTGCAGTTGTACAAGGCCTTGGTGAGACCACACCTGGAGTATTGTGTGCAGTTTTGGTCCCCTAATCTGAGGAAAGACATTCTTGCCATAGAGGGAGTACAAAGTAGGTTCACCAGATTGATTCCTGGGATGGCAGGACTTTCATATGAAGAAAGACTGGATCGACTAGGCTTATACTCACTGGAATTTAGAAGATTGAGGGGAGATCTTATTGAAACGTATAAAATTCTAAAGGGATTGGGCAGGCTAGATGCAGGAAGATTGTTTTCGATATTGGGGAAGTCCAGAATGAGGGGTCACAGTTTAAGGATAAAGGGGAAACCTTTTAGGACCGCGATGAGGAAAAACTTCTTCACACAGAGAATGGTGAATCTGTGGAATTCTCTGTCACAGGAAACAGTTGAGGCCAGTTCATTGGCTATATTTAAGAAGGAGTTAGATATGGCCCTTGTGGCTAAAGGGATCGGGGGTATGGAGAGAAAGCAGGTACAGGGTTCTGAGGTGGATGATCAGCCATGATCATACTGAATGGCTGTGCAGGCTGAATGGCCTACTCCCGCACCTATTTTCTATATTTCTATGTCCACAGAATCTCGTGTTCACTCTCTGACTATGGAATCCCCCATCACTACTGCAGTCCTCTTCTCCCCACTTCCCTTCAGAACCACAGCACCAGACTCTGTGCTATCATGTTTGCTGTTGTGTACTGGGGCAGCAGGCTGAGGGTAGCAGTCACCAACAGAATCAACCAACTCATTCGTAAGGCCAGTGATGTTGTGGGGGTGGAACTGGACTCTCTGACAGTGTCTGAAAAGAGGATGCTGTCCAAGTTCAGATTCAGATTCAGGTTCAATTTATTGTCATTTAGAAACCACAAATGCAATGCAGTTAAAAAATTAGACAACGTTCCTCCAGAATGATATCATAAAAGCACATGACAAAACAGACCAGAAAATCCACATAAATCCAGAGTACGGAGAGGCTGCTGCGTATTAATATCACATGCCATCTTGGACAGTGTCTCCCATCCACTCCATAATATACTGGTTAGGCACAGGAGTACGTTCAGCCAGAGACTCATTCCATCAAGATGCAACAGTGAGCGTCATAAGAAGTCATTCCTGCCTGTGGCCGTCAAACTTTACAACTCCTGCCTCAGAGAGTCAGACACCCTGAGCCAATAGGATGGCCCTGGACTTATTTCCATTTGGAATAATTTACTTATTATTATTTAATTATTTATGGTTTTATATTGCTATATTTCTACACTATTCTTGGTTGGTGCCACTGTAACAAAACCCGATTTCCCTCGGGATCAATAAAGTATGTCTGGCTGTCTATCTGTCTGACCCAGCTGCTGTGGCTTACAACTGAATCGGAGGTGGATTAATATCCTTCTGGGCAGGTTTGCCAGAGCTATTCAGGAGAGTTTAAACTAATTAGACACTGGGATGGGAACCAAAGTGATAATGCTGAGGATGGGCATTTGGTATACAACTAGATGCAGTGTGCAGTGAGACTCTCATGAAGGATAGACAGATGATAGGGCAAAACTGCAGTCAGTGGGATGAGTTGAAGAGTAACATGGGGAAGAAAAATCAAAAATGGTGAAGAATACAGGACTGGGTGTTATATTTGAATGCAAGCAGTATTCAGAATAAGGTGAATGATCTTGTAGTGCAGTTAGACATTGGTAGGTATGACGTTGTGGCCATCATTGAGTCTTCACTGAAAGAAGATCATAATTGGGAGCTTAACAGCAAAGGATACACCTTGTAATAGAAGGACAGACAGGTAGGCAGAGGGGAGGGGTGGCTCTGTTTGGTAAAAGAAAAAATCAAATCCATAAAAAAAGGTGACATAGGATTGAAAGATGTGGAATACTTGTGTGTAGAGTTAAGAAAATGCAAGGGTAAATTAATGCTATCAAATTACAATGGGAGACAGAAATCACCCCAAATCAAAAGGGCAATGTTTAGTGATGGGAGATTTCAATTTGCAGGTAGTTTGGGAAAATAAGTTTGGTGCTGGATTGCAGAGAGAGAATTTGTAGAATGCCTACGAGATGGTTTTGAGAGCAGCTTGTGGCTGCGTCTACAAGGAAAAAGATTATTCTAGATTAGGTGTTGCATAATGAACCAGATTTGATTAGGGAGCTTAAGGTAAAGGAACATAGTATAATAGATAGCATCAGTTATCATAATATGATATATTTCACCCTGCAATTTGAAAGGGAAAAGCTAAAGTCAGATGTATCAGTATTACTTTTGAATTATAGAGGCATGAGAGAGAAGCTGTAAAGTTGATTGGAAGAGGACACGAGCAGGGATGACAGCAGAACAGCAATGGCTGGAGTTCCTGGGAGCAATTCTGAGGACACAGTAATGATACATCCCAAAGAAATAGAATCCTAAAGGCAGGATGACACAACCATGACTAACAAGGGAAGTCAGATTGCAGATTATATGAAGATAGGTGGAGGGGCAGGCAGTGCTGAGGAAGCAGAGAGTCTGCAGAAGGACTTGGACAGATTTGGACAATGGTCAAAGTGTCAGATGAAATACAGGGTCAGGAAGTGTTTGGTCACGCAGTTTCGTAGAAGGAATAAAAGTGTAGACTATTTTCTAAATGGGAAAATAATTCAAAAATTGGAGGTACAAAGGGACTTGGGAGTCCTCATGCAGGACTGCCTGAAGGTTAACTTGTAGGTTGAATCGTTGTTGAGAAGCATTCATTTCGAGAGGACTTGAAAATAAAAACTTTTTAAGACACTGGTGAAGAATTACTTGGAGTGATACATATACATGGTAAATGGTAGTGCGTTGAGGAATGCAGAGTGATCTAGGAATAATGGACCATCCAAGGGGTCAGTGTGGACATAGTGGAGGATTACAAATACCTGGGGATTGGAATGGACAATAAACTGGACTGGTCAAAGAACACTGAGGCTGTCTACAAGAAGGTTCAGAACCGTCTCTATTTCCTGAGGAGACTGAGGTCCTTTAACATCTGCCAGCCGATGCTGAGGATGTTCTACGAGGCTGTGGTAGCCAGTGCTATCATGTTTGCTGTTGTGCGCTGGGGCAGCAGGCTGAGGGTAGCAGACACCAACAGAATCAACAAACTCATTTGTAAGGCCAGTGACGTTGTGGGTGTGGAACTGGACTCTCTGACGGTGGTGTCTGAAAAGAGGATGCCGTCCAAGTTGCATGCCATCTTGGACAATGACTCCCATCCACTCCATAATGTACTGGTTAGGCACAGGAGTACATTCAGCCAGAGACTCATTCCACTGAGATGTAACACTGAGCCTCATAGGAAGTCGTTCCTACCTGTGGCCATCAAACTCCCTCGGCCAATAGGCTGCTCCTGGACTTATTTCCACTTGGCATGATTAACTTATTATTATTTAATTATTTATGGTTTTATATTGCTATATTTCTTCAGCATTCTTGGTTGGTGCGGCTGTAACAAAACCCAATTTCCCTCGGGATCAATAAAGTATGTCTGTCTGTCCGTCTGTCTGTAGTTCCCTGAAGGTGGAGTCTCATGTGGATAGGGTGAAGACGAAAGCTTTTGGTATGCTGGCCTTTATAAATCAGAGCATTGAGTATAGGAGTTGGGATGTAATGTTAAAACTGTACCATGAGGCCAAACTTGGAGTATTGTGTACAGTTCTGGTCACCAAGACCAAGGAGATGGTGGTGGACTTTAGGAGATCTAGGCCTCATATGGAGCCAGTGATCATTAATGGAGAATGTGTGGAGCAGGTTAAGACCTACAAGTATCTGGGAGTACAGTTAGACGAGAAGCTAGACTGGACTGCCAACACAGATGCCTTGTGCAGGAAGGCACAGAGTCGACTGTACTTCCTTAGAAGGTTGGCGTCATTCAATGTCTGTAGTGAGATGCTGAAGATGTTCTATAGGTCAGTTGTGGAGAGCGCCCTCTTCTTTGTGGTGGCGTGGGAAGAGGGACGCCTCACGTCTTAATAAGCTGGTAAGGAAGGCGGGCTCTGTCGTGGGCAAAGTACTGGAGAATATAACATCGGTAGCTGAGCGAAGGGCGCTGAGTAGGCTACGGGCAATTATGGAAAACCCTGAACATCCTCTACATAGCACCATCCAGAGACAGAGAAGCAGTTTCAGCGACAGGTTGCTATCGATGCAATGCTCCTCAGACCGGATGAAGAGATCAATACTCCCCAATGCCATTCGGCTTTACAATTCAACCGCCAGGAGTAAGATATGTTAAAGTGCCGGGGTTAGGACTCAATGTATTTAAGTAAACTACTTAAGAACTTTTTAAAAGCTATTATTAATGCTTTTTGAGAGAGTGATTTAGATGCATATCATATTTTTACTGAGTTAAGTATTGGATGTAATTAGTTTTGCTACAATAAGTGTATGGGACATTGGAAAAAAATGTTGAATTTCCCCATGGGGATGAATAAATGAATCTATCTATCTATCTAAGTTATAGGAAAGATGTCAACAAAATAGAGAGAGTACAGAGGAGATTTACTAGAATATTACCTGGGTTTCAGCATTCAAGTTACAGAGAAAGATTGAACAAGTTAGACACATAGACTGGGAAGCCCAAACTGTAAAAGGAATGGATGGTTTGGAGTTTGTAAAATGTGTGCAGGATAGTTTTTTGCAGCAATACATAGAGGTACCAACTAGAGAAGGGGCAATGTTGGATCTTCTGTTAGGGAATTAAATAGGTCAGGTGACGGAGGTATGTGTTGGGAAGCACTTTGGGTCCAGTGATCACAATGCCATTAATTTCAATATAATTATGGAGAAGGATAGAACTGGACCAAGGGTTGAGATTTTTTATTGGAGAAAGGCTAACTTTGAGGAGATGCGAAAGGATTTAGAAGGACTGGATTGGGACAATTTGTTTTATGGGAAGGATGTAATAGAGAAATGGAGGTCATTGAAAGGTGAAATTTTGAGGGTACAGAATTTTTATGTTCCTGTTAAGTTGAAAGGAAAGGTTAAAAGTTTGAGAGAGCCATGGTTTTCAAGGGATATTGGAAACTTGGTTAGGAAAAAGAGAGAAATCTACAGTAAATATAGGCAACGTGGAGTAAATGAGGTGCTCGAGGAATATAAAGAATGTAAGAAGAATCTTAAGAAAGAAATTAGAAAAGCTAAAATAAGATACGAGGTTGCTTTGGCAAGTAAGGTGAAAATAAATCCGAAGGGTTTCTACAGTTATATTAATAGCAAAAGGATAGTGAAGAAGGATATTGAATTGTGTAAGGTAAGGGAAACAAATAGGGAAGTTATGGAAACTATGATGATTAAAGAGGAAGAAGTACTGGTGCTTTTAAGGAATATAAAAGTGGATAAATCTCCGGATCCTGACAGGATATTCCCTAGGACCTTGAGGGAAGTTAGTGTAGAAATAGCAGGGGCTCAGACAGAAATATTCCAAATGTCATTAGAAACGGGGATGGTGCCAGAGGATTGGCGTATTGCTCATGTGGTTCCATTATTTAAAAAGGGGTCTAAGAGTAAACCTAGCAATTATAGGCCTGTCAGTTTGACGTCAGTGGTGGGTAAATTAATGGAAAGCATTCTTAGAGATGGTATATATAATTATCTGGATAGACAGGGTCTGATTAGGAACAGTCAGCACCGATTTGTGCATGGAAGGTCATGTTTGACAAATCTTATTGAATTTTTTGAAGAGGTTATGAGGAAAGTTGACAAGGGTAAAGCAGTGGATGTTGTCTATATGGACTTCAGTAAGGCCTTTGACAAGGTTCTGCACGGAAGGTTAGTTAGGAAGGTTCAATTGTTGGGTATTAATATTGAAGTAGTAAAATAGATTCAACAGTGGCTGGATGGGAGATGCCAGAGCATCTCTGTTAAAGAAATGTTTGATAACTGATAACAGGATAACTGTTTGTCAGGTTGGAGGCCAGTGACTAGTGGTGTGCCTCAGGGATCTGTACTGGGTCCATTGTTGTTTGTCATATACATTAATGATCTGGATGATCATTAATTGGATCATCATAAATTGGATTAGTAAGTATGCAGATGATACTAAGGTAGGTGGCATTGTGGATAATGAAGTAGGTTTTCAAAGCTTGCAGAGAGATTTAGGCCAGTTAGAAGAGTAGGCTGAACAACGGCAGATAGAGTTTAATGCTGATAAGTGTGAGGTGCTACATTTTGGTAGGAATAATCCAAATAGCACATACATGGTAAATGGTAGGGCACTGAAGAATGCAGTAGAACACAGTGATCTAGGAATAATGGTGCATAGTTCCCTGAAAGTGGAATCTCATGTGGATAGGGTGGTGAAGAAAGCTTTTGGTATGCTGGCCTTTATAAATCAGAGCACTGACTATAGGAGTTGGGATGTAATGTTAAAAATGTACAAGGCATTGGTGAGGCCAAATTTGGAGTATTGTGTACAGTTCTAGTCACCGAATTATAGGAAAGATGTCAACAAAATAGAGAGAGTACAGAGAAGATTTACTAAAATGTTACCTGGGTTTCAGCACCTAAGTCACAGGGAAAGGTTGAACAAGTTAGGACTTTATTCTTTGGAGCATCGAAGGTTGAGGGGGGACTTGATAGAGGTATTTAAAATTATGAGGGGGATAGATAGAGTTGACAGGGATAGGCTTTTTCCATTGAGGGTAGGGGAAGATTCAAACAAGAGGACATGAGTTGAGAGCTACGGGGCAAAAGTTTAGGGGTAACATGAGAGGGAACTTCTTTACTCAGAGAGTGGTAGCTATGTGGAATGAGCTTCCAGTAGAAGTGGTAGAGACAGGTTCGATTTTGTCATTTAAAAAAAAAATTGGATAGGTATATGGACAGGAAAGGAATGGAGGGTTATGGGCTGAGTGCAGGTCAGTGGGACTAGGTGAGAGTAAGCGTTTGGCATGGACTAGAAAGGCTGAGATTGCCTGTTTCCATGCTGTAATTGTTATATGGTTATTATGACCCATTGTGGGAGCAAAAGATATGCTGACATTGGACAGGAGGTTCATGAGGATGATTCCGGGAATGATTGGGTTATCGTATGAGAAGCATTTGATAGCTCTGGTCCTGTACTTGCTGGCATTTAAAAGTATGAGGGGGATCTGATTGAAATCTAGTGAATGTTGAAAGGCCTAGAGAGGAGGTGGATTTTCTTTAACCAGATGGTGGTGAATCTGTGAAAATTGTTGCCACAGGCATATGTGGAGGACAAGCCATTTGGTGTATTTAACGCGAAAGTAGATAGATTTTTGATTGGTCAAGATGTGAAAGATTATGGGGAGAAGGCAGGAGAATGCAGCTGAGAGGAAAGATGGATCAGCCATGAAGAAATGGTGCAGAAGACTTGATGGGCCAAATAGTCTAATTCTGCTCCTATCTCTTGTTGTCTTATTTTGGCACCAGCACAGCATGCCCACCAAGTTCACAAACAGCAACAAAACAACAGCAAAACAAGCCCTGTTTCTCCCACACCCTCGCACACACAAGACAGTCCTCCAACCCCAGGCCTTCAGCAGACTCGCAGACATTGGGCCTTCAACTTCCCCAGTGGACTTGCAGACTGACAGACCTATGCTTTCAGCCATCCAGCCTTGACTCCCAGACTACAAACTGACTGTTGGGCTTCAATCTTCATTATCAACCCCAGTACTAAGCCAATGACAACAAACATGATTGAACTCCAGGCTTTGCCGATGAAGGAATCCCGAAGTCCAGGACTCAGAACGTAAGCCTTGAATTCCGGTCACATAAACTGTGTAGCTAGAGGATCACCGGCCCTTGTGCCTCTGGGACTCACAGAACTCAGATCCTGAAACCCACCAAAGACTTGCTGATATGAGGGGTGGTAGGGTCTTGGCGGTATGACATTCAACCGTGGATGCCCTTCATCCCTAGTCCACCGAGAATAGGAGCCAAGCACATGATTATACTTTGCAGATGATTTCATTTCAATGCATGGATTGCAAAGGGAAGTGAGCTTCCACTACTGGAAAATTTCCCCAATGAGTCTGAGCCTTTCCCACACTGACCTCTTCACAACACTCACCATAAACCAAGAGCTCCCTTCAACAAACCGGTCAAATAGATCCATTCTTTAAGAAATGCTTATAAGCCTATTGCACAGTGCTCTGGAGGAGGGTGGCTGTCTTTTAATGCAACTGAAATTCAAAGAATGACTTACCAGATCTTGGCTTCAGCCCAAAGGGGGCTGTGGGTGATGCATCAGGAGACGATGTAGGTGTGACTATGGAAGTCTTCTTCTCATCCTGTAGGTTTTCAAATGACATTAAAAATAAAACTCAGTTCAATGTTCATCACGCAGCTGATAAACTCAGTTCCCTGTATATATGATTTGCTATATAATTCAGGTTGTTTAATCAGAACATTTCCAAATGATTATGTGTTCAACAATTCACTGATATTTGGTATCAGAAAACAAATGAGTACACTTTGTAAATACTGTGAGGATTTATCCTTTCCACAGATGCTTTAGCTGAAAATGAAATTGTGCCTTTTTTCTGGGATACAGCACTGTTGAACTTCATTTGTGGTGTAATTTTGAATTCTAAAGTTAAATTGTTAATTAAAATTTTGCAGACATGTTAAAAATTATATTACTGATTACAATAAAAAGGAAAATCTAGCTTCAGAAAACTAGCTTGTGAACATTACTTCTAATCTGAAATGAGCTGATTATTTACTTTAAATATAAGCAGGATATTCTTAGGGGAGCTGAATTTAAAAATGATAACTTAAGTGATGTAGTGAAGAGTTGATTCTATTTTCCAATGTGCTATTAATGGGTACTGGGAACAATAATAATTTATGTGGGATCCAGTCAGAGGTTGGGAAGTAATCACACCAGAATATAGTGAGATATTCTACTTCCAAAGTGAAAATGATACATCCTCTTAATTTTATATCTAGCTAAAGGATTCTTATATTTTCAGTAATATTGGAACTATCAACACTAATCTATGGTAGTAGTGGGTAATATTCTTTGGCTGCAGGTGAAACCATTGTGACAAGTTCATATTATTTGCATTTCAAATATAACATCAGCTGGAAGCAAAATGTATTAGATATTCAGAATTTTAAATAACTTATACAGAAAAGTTCAGTTAATCATACTTCAGAGTTACATAGAACATTACAGAACAGTACAGGTCCTGCAGCCCACAATGTTGAGAGTTTTTTTTAACCTACTCTAAGATCAATACCTCCCTTCCTTCCTACATAGTCCTCCATTTGTTTATCATCCAGGAGTTTCTTAAATGCCCCTCTGTATCTGCCTCTTCTGCCACCACTGGCAGGGTGTCTCACACACCCAACACCCTGATAAAGAACGTACCTCTGACATCTCCCTTATACTTTTAACTTTGATTCAAAGTACATTTACTATCAAAGTATGTATACTACATACAATCTTGAGATCTGTCTCCTTATTGGAAGCTAAAAACATCCTGAAAAGAGAATTTAGAGAGCTAGGTAGAAAGCTGCGAAATAGGACTTCCTGAGTAGTAAATTCTGGATTGCTGCTTGTGCCATACGTTAGTGAGGGTAGAAACAGGATGATTTGGCAGATTAACGTGTGGCTGAGAAGCTGGGGCAGGAATTCAAGTTCTTGGATCACTGCGATCTCTTCCGGGGGAGCTATGATCTGTTCAAATGTGATGCGATGCACCTGAACCCAAGGGGAACCAATATTCCCATGGACATGCTTGTTGGAGCTGTTGGGGAGGGTTTAAACTAATTTGGCAGGGGGATTCAGAATAGGACAGATGGTAAAAAAAGCAAAGATAGCAAGCAGTAAGACTGTCAGGAAGAGCAGGCAGATGATAGGACATAATTGCAGCCAGCAGGGTAAGTATCACTGCATTAGGGATGCAGAATCAAAAAGGAGTAGCAAACACAGCACTCAAAGTGTTATATCTCAATGCACAGAGTGTAAGAAGGATGATCTTGTTGCACTATTACAGATTGTCAGATATGATGTTCTGGCCATCACTGAATCATGGCTGGAGGTTGGATGTAGTTGGAAGCTGGATGTCCAATAGGAAGGTAGGCTCTGCTGGTAAAAATAATCCCATCAAATCAGTAGAAAGATGTGCAAACAATGAAAGTAAGCAAATAACATTTAGAACTGAAATTCATGAAAGATTGTCCACAGTCACAATGCCAGTTATCACTGCAGCTGATCAAGAATCCTGTTAGTTGCAGGCCACAGACTCAGTTCAGCCCAGAAATGAGTAAACTTCGCCTAGTTGCAAGCTGAACACTGGCCTGTCCCTTGCCTCTAGCCCTAACACCCTGAACATTTCAATCTGGCCTGGTGCTTGAATTGTTGTCAGATCTGGGCCCTGCCACTTCGGTTGGCTCTCACGTCCGGGCCCTGCCGCCTCATTTGGCCCATACTCAACCTTTCCAATTCTTACATCAGTCAAACCTCGACTTGTTCCTCACTCTCAGGCCTGCATCTCAGCCGCTTCCAATTGTCTCCAATTCCACTCCAGTAGGCAAACACTGACTCATTTCTCACTTTCAGGCCTGGGCCACACCACTTCAGATTGGCCCATATTCATCATGTTGCAACTGTAATGCACCTTCGAGACTTCAGCTCACATCACAAAAAATGGCAGTTTGTACAAGCAGTTCAAAAGTGCAATTCCGAAAGGGAAGTTACAGGCTATTGATAGGAATGATCGTTTTTGAGAAAAAAATGTGATTAATAAAGGTATTTATAGTTGTTTTGGCTGACAGCAAATTTTACGGTGCTTCACCAGCATCACCTTAAAGTGGAAATCACCTTAAACGATGCCCTGTTATTATAAGCCATTTCCACCTTGGGGAAAAGTCTCTGGCTGTCCAGTTGATGTATGCCTTTTATCAAACAGCTCACCTCTATCAAGCCTCATCTCATCCTCTTTCACTCCAAAGAGAATAACCCTAACTTACTCAATCTATCTTCATAAGACATCATTTTTGATTTACTTTTTAGCTGGTTGGCACAACACTGTGGGCCGAAGGGCCTGTTACTGTGCTGTACTGTTTTATGTTCTATATTCTATAAGCATGTCCTCTCGTCCAGGCAACATCCAGGTAAATGTCCTCTGTATTTTCTCTAAAGCTTCCATACTTATGTCAGGATGTCGCCATTCATCTTCTACTGTCACTGCACATACCTAGCTATTTGCATTCCACAGCACTGAAAAGCTTTATGGCTCTTTATCTATGAGACAGTATGTAATGTACAAGTGTAGTTAATACACTCAATACCACTTTCAAACACGTTTGACCAAGTAGCTTTGGACACGGGTGGTTCTCTATTAGCATAAAATGATGGTGATAGGAACCTTAAAGCACGTTTCACAGTGTGCAGAGCTACAATTTCCCATCACTGCTTAAACCAGTAAGCTAACATGCATATGAATTTGCTTCCTGCAGGACTAGTCTGCTTTTAAAATTGCTACTAAAACCAAATATTATTTACCTTAACCAAATAAAAACAAGGTGCAGTACAATGCCGGATCAGAATATTTATGCACTTTTTATGGAGTGTGGATGGGTGTGTGCTAAGGGTGGGAAGGAAGAGGGAATTGGTGGCATATGAGGAAGACGGATCAATTTTGTTCTGATTAAACTGTAAGAATTAATGTGCAGCACAACTGACAGGTGTGTTCATAGACATTTTTAATCTCTCCCTTTCCCAGTGTAGAGTGCTCTCCTGCTTCAAAACATTCCACCATTGTCCCTGTACCTAAAAGACCAAGGTAACGTGTCTGAATGACTGGTGTTCGGTCGCACTCACCTCAATAATAAGCAAATGCTTTGACAGGCTGGTTAAGAACTGCATCTGCAGCCTGCTACCACCCAAACTGGACCCTCTACAATTCACCTACAGACACAACCGATCGACAGATGACACAATAGCCACTGCTCTACACACCGTCCTTACACATCTGGAGAAGAATGCTTATGTGAGAATGTTGTTTTTGGATTACAGTTCAGCATTCAACACCATAATTCCCTCCAGGCTCGACAAGAAGCTCAGAGGCTTGGCCTTCACCTTGCCTTGTGTAGCTGGATCCTGGACTTCCTGTCAGTTCGCCGGCAGGTGGTTAAGAGTGGGCTCCCTCACCCTTGCCCCTCAACACAGGTGCCCCTCAGGGCTGTGTCCTAAGCCCACACCTTTACCCTCTGTACACTCATGACTGTGTGGCCATTCACAACTCCAATCTGTTAATTAAATTTGCTAACGGCACTACACTGATTGGCCTTATCTCAAACAATAATGAGGCAGCCTACAGAGAAGAGGTCATCAGCCTGACACAGTGGTGTCAAGAAAGCAACCTCTCCCCCAACATCACAAAAACAAAGGAGCTGGTTGTGGACTACAGGAGGAATGTAGACAGGCTAACCCCTATTGGCATCAATGGATCTGGGATGTGAGGGTGAACAGCTTTAAGTTTCTTGGCATAATTATCACCGAGGATCTCATGCATACTTACTAGCTGTGTGGTGAAAAAAGCACAAAAGCACCTCTTTCACCTCAGATGGCTGGAGAAGTCTGGTATGGGCCCCCAAATCCTAAGAACTTTCTATAGGGGTGCAATTAAGAGCATCCTGACAGGCTGCATCATTGCCTGGTATCACTTCCCTCAGTTGCAGAGAGCAGTGTGGACAGCCCAATGTATCTGTAGATGTGAACTTACCACTATTCAGGACATTTACAAAGACAGGTGTGCAGGATCATTGGGCACCTGAGTCACCCCAACCACAATCTATTCCAGCTGCTACCATCTGGGAAGCGGTACCACAACATTAAAGCCAGGACCAACAGGCTCCACGACAGCTTCTGCCACCAGGCCATCAGACTGCTTAATTCATGCAGACACAACTGTATTTCTATGTTATACTGCTGATCCTGTTGTACATATTATTTATTATAAATTACTATAAATTGCACATTTAGATGGAGACATAACATAAAGATTTTTACTCCACATGTATATGAAGGACGTAAGTATTAAAGTCAATTCCATTCAATTCGTCAGATTTCCTCAAGGGCACTCACCTCATTTTCTGTCTCATTCTTCTCCATACTCTCATTAGTATTCTATGTAGATATCAGAACATGTGAAAATAAAAGAAAGAAAATACTTTGAACATTCAGTTTGGTAACTGATCATATATTGGGAGAGGGAAGATCAAACTTAGATCTCATAACAAGTCACAGATAAAACTGAGTAGAGAATTGCTAGAGCATTAGATGCAAGGGAACACCATCACATTTCACTGTAAATCGTACTCCACTGCAGTAATTAAGAAAGGCCTGCTTCGAGCTCAATGACTCTAAATATTACCCAGCTGATCTGTGGGAGCTCGTTCACTTCAAGGAGGCCTGACACTAAATTGTCAAAGAGTTATAGAGCACAGCTGCCTTTCAATCCATCTAATCTCTGCTGGCCTTTCTTGTGCTGAGTCCCTTCTACCTTTACCTGGACCCTCCATAGCTCCCTCATCCAAACTTCTCTTCTTTTTGTAATATATTTTTTATTGAAGCTCATCATCAAACAAACATTTCCATAAGATATATTTCAGACATTGTATATATATATATCATATAATCATATATATCACATATCTCCACAAAGTATTTATGAGGTGAACTATGTACAAATAGGAAGTGATCTTTTTTTTTACAACATATTCATTGATTTGTGAGAATAAAATCAGGCCTATGAGGCATTACGTAGTTAAACCATTTTTCCCAGTATGAATCAAATTGTTCCAGCTTACGATTAACAGATGCTGTTATCTTCTCCATTTTGTAAACGTCCATTGTAATTTCCATCCATGCATTTAAAGTTGGGCTCTCCTGTGATAACCATTTCCTAGTAAGAGTCTTTTTACCAGCCACCAACAGTATATTCCTTAAATATTTATCTCTTTTCAATCATTCTTGAGGTATATATCCAAAATATATGGTGTTACTCTCTAAGGGTATTTCACATTTAAAGATGTATTGTAGGGCATTGTGTATCCCCCTCCAATAGTTTTTGATAACAGGGCAGTCCCAAAAAATATGATAATGATTTTGATTTCCACAATTTCTCCAGCAAACAGGGAGGTTACTATCATAATGGGATTTCTGAGAGGGTGCAATAAAATATCTTATCCAGTGTTTGCATCCAAACTCCCTCCATTTCTGTGAACCGGTACACTTCCATTGATACCTCCATATTATCGTCCATTCTTCCTCAGATATAATTATCTCTCCTTCCTTCTCCCATTTTGTTTTAATGTATGATGACGAATGTGTTTTAAGATTTGACAACTCCTTATACATACTTGAAATGATTCTACTACCATTATCTGAATTACATGCTTTTCGAAATAGTTCTATCAAGCATGTACTTGCCTTGGTTATATTTTTAAGCGTCTTATTAACATATTGCTCCATCTGTAAATATCGATAAAAATCTTGTTTTTCTAATAAGTGTTTCTCTTTAAGCATTTCAAAACTGAACAGTGTTCCTTCTTTCATTATGTTGCAAAGAACCGCTATTCCTTTTGCTGCCCAGTCCTTAAATCTAGCATCCAATTTATTTAGTGTAAAATCCGAGTCATATGCACAGCATTTAAGAATTGCAATATCTCTCTCTAGATTATATTCTTTCACAGTAGTCTTCCATATTTTAAGAGTCAATTTCACCCATGGGTTATCAATAGTGTTTATGTACCTTTGCAGGTTGTTATCAGCCAAAATTGCTTGGATGGGGATGGGAAGTACCCGCTCCTCAATGTTTTTCCATTGAGTGTCATACGATGGGTTGCACCAATGTATCACAGCTCTCAACTGTGCTGCAAAATAATAATCTCTAAGAGCAGGTAGGCCACATCCCCCCTTTTCCTTTGTTAACTGCAAAGTTTTGAGATGAACTCTAGGCCTTTTACCCTGCCAAATATACCTTGATAACATCTTGTTCCATTCATTGAATTGCTTTTGATTAATCTCTATTGCTAGGGTCTGAAAGAGATATAACAGTCTGGGCAGTATATTCTTTTTAATAGACTCAATCCTTGAACTGAGACTGAAAAAAGGAATCAGGTTCCATCTTGCCACATCTTCCTTAATTTTTTATATAAAGGCTGATAATTACATTCTGATAATTTTGCCAAATCTTTTGGCATAATGATGCCCAAATATTTGAAAGACTCTATGTGCCATGCCCAGGGGTATCTACTTTGAATTTCTCTTGGTGGGCTATAGTAATATGAAGGTTTTATCTATGTTGATCTTGTATCCTGATAATTGACCTTATAGTTCAAAGGATTGCATCAATTTAGGTAAAGAGCATGTTGGTTGCCCTAGATAGATCAAGATGTCATCTGCATAACAAGCCAATTTATGCTCTGTCCCTTTAATAGTAATTCCCCTGATATCTTCATTTTGTCTGATGTATTGAGCTAATGGTTCCAGATATAATGCTAAGAGTAGCGGTGACCATGCACAACCCTGTCTCGTGCCCCTTTCTAGAGTAAGACTATTTGATAAATATCTATTGATTTTAATCCTAGCAGTAGGATTGTCATATAGTGTCTGTATAGTTTTAATAATTGTGCCTTGGAAACCAAATCTATGTAAAACTCTGTAAAGAAAATTCCAATTAAGCAAATCAAATGCTTTTTCAGTGTCCACACATCACTATTGCTTCGATTTTATTTTTTTGTATTTGATCCATAATGTGAAGTGTCCTTCGTATATTGTCTTGTGTCAGGCTTTGTCGTATAAAACCTGTCTGATAGTTACGTATCAGTATGTGTAGAAACTCCTCTAATCGTTTGGCCATGATGGAGGTAAATAATTTATAATCTGCATTAAGAACGGATATTGGTCTAAGTGACCCACATTCCATTTTATCCTTGCCTTCTTTCGGTATAGCTGAGATTATCGCTTCCTTCCAACTGGGTGGCGTTTGTGCCTTTTTTAGAGCCCAGGTCAGTGTGGGGAGTAAAACAGGAATTAACTCATTTTTAAATTCTTTGTACCACTCTGCCGTATACCCATCTGATCCTGGTGACTTGCTTAATTTAAGCCTACTAATTGCAGCTTTTAATTCAACTTCAGATATGTCAGCAGTCATCGTTCTATTTTGTTCTTCACTTAAAGTGGGTAACTCTAGAGAATTCAAGAAGGTGTCAATTTGGGTTATGCTTCCTCCTGGAACTTTGAAATATAGAGTTTTGTAAAACACTTCAAAAGCTTCTTGAATTTCACTTAGCTTATTTTTTATCATTTTCATTCTTGGGTGTCTAATTCTATGAATTGTATTTTCTGCTATCTTTTTTTTCAGTTTCCATGCCAGTATTTTCATAGATTTTGATCCACTTTCATAATGTCTCTGTTTCAGAAACATTAAATTTTTCCTCATTTCTCGCATAGCCAAACTATTAATTTCATTCCTAATTTTTAAAATTTCCCCTAATGTATCCTGTGCCAAATTCAATTTGTGTTTTTTCTCTAGTTCCTTCAGCCTATTTTGTAATTCCTCTAATGTTTTATTCCTTATTTTTTTTCTTATATAAAGACAGTGCTATAATTTTCCCTCTGAAGACAGCCTTCAGAGTATCCCATAAAATGGGAGGTGAAACCTTTCCATTATCATTAAATTCTAAGTAGAGACCAATTTCTTTTTTAGTTTGTTCTTTAAAGTACGGATCATTGAGTAGACTTCAATTTAGTTTCCAAATAGTATTCTTCGGTTGTAGGTCAAAATCAACAGATAAATATATAGGTGCATGGTCACTTACATCTATTGTCCCAATTCCACAGGTGTTTATTTTGTCTTTGTCTTTTCCAAATGTTATGAAATAGTCTATTCTTGTATATACAGAATGGGGAGCAGAATAATGAGTGTAATCCCTTCTGTCGGGGAAAATGTCCCTCCATATATCAATTAAACCAACATCCTCAAAAAGTGTATTAACTTTCTTATGTAAGGATTTTGTTTCATAGGTTTTTCTATTGGAAGAGTCTAAGTTTGGTAGAACTGTAAATTTAAGTCTCCCCCACATATCAGGAGACCTTCTGTTTCCGCTACCATAATACCAGTAATTTTCTGAAAAAAAAAACTCTTCAATATATGGTGCCTATATATTCAATAGAGTAACTGAATTTCCGTCTATATTCCCCTTCCCAGAATATATCTGCCCTCTTTATCTCCCATTTCGAACACTTTTTCAAAATTTAGCTAACTTGAGATAAGAATAGCAACTCCTCTCCTATGTCCTGAGTTATATGAGGAGAAAAACAAATTATTGAAGCCCATTCTCTTTAGTTTTCTATGCTCATTATCACTTAAATGAGTTTCCTGTAAATATACTACATGGGCTTATTCTTTTTTCATTTTGAATAAAATTCCATTACATTTGATTGGATTTAATAGCCTTTTGCCATTAAAAGAAATGAATTTTACTTTGTCCTTAGCCATCTGTATTTATCTGTCAATGTATCATTGAAATTAGCAGAATAAAATTTAATCGATCTACTCCCTGAACAAATAAGAACCAAGAAAAGCAAATAATAACAAAAATGGCAACGAACGTGTGATTCCAAGGCCAAGATCTCTAGTAGATGACCCTGCGTTGAGCTAGAGGAAATGTCTAGCTGTGGGGGATAACCCCTCCTATTTGTGAGTTGAGGGTCCCCATCGCAGTATTCATAAAAGTCAGTGAACAATTCCATTACACAGATTTCCCTGTGTACTCCTCCTATATATACATATATGCATCCACACCCACACACATATTCAAATAAACATAGAACATAGAATAGTACAGCACATTACAGGCCCTTTGGCCCACAATGTTGTGCTGACCCTCAAACCCTGCCTCACATATAACCCCCCACCTTAAATTCCTCCATATACCTGTCTAGTAGTCTCTTTATATATTTATTTATTTATTTATTAATTATACATACACACACACACACACACACACATATATATATATATATATATATATCACATAAATACACATATATGCAGACATATATATATTCTCATTTTGGTGGGGAAAAAGGAGTAAGTGAGGGAATAAAAATAACTAAGTAATATAAAATCCACATTATAATAAGTATTTCTCAAGAAAGGTATATCACCGTCTACTTTTGCTTCTGTTTAGCTTCTCAACATTTTTAAAGTTAGCCAAACCTTATGGCTCTTCTGGAGGGGGTGAGGACTGTCTTTGGGAAACTCCCGGTTTCTTCCTGATATACTTCTATCAGCCTCCTCCCGTCTCCTGTCTTCTTGATTCTCGCACTATTTCCCAAGTGGAACGGGGTAATTCCTCTGCCAGGCTTTCCCTCGGTTTGATCACGCTGACAGGCAACCCTCTGGCGGTCATGTCTGTAGTCGCCTCTTCCACTGTCTGGTACAACCGCGTCCCGTCTCCATAAAACATTCGAAGTTTGGCAGGGTACAGAGTTTGAAATCTAATCCTTTCATGCTTTAGTACTCGCTATACTTCAGAGTATTCTTAACGTTTCTGCAGGACCGCGGGGGGGGGGGGGGGTAATCTTGGTTGAAATATATTAATTTATCGCCTAAAAACACCTTCTTCTTACCCCAGGCCCTTTGCAGAATCTCCGCCTTGGTACTGTACCAAAGGAATTTAATTATTATTGAGCGTGGCTTATCTCGGGTAGACTTCAGAACTAGCGAGCGATGCGTTCTCTCAATTTCCAGCTCCGTAGTCGAGGGAAGCTCCAGCGCGTCAAGAAGCTGCAGCAACTTTCCGACATTGTATTCTGATATTTTTCCGCCATGATCTTCCCTCCAGATCAAGCAGTTTACCTTCTCGGTGATTTAATATTTTTATTGTCTTACTCAGGATCCGTTCCACGTTTCGAACGCGATCTATCACCGTCTCAATTTGAGTCCCTGCCGCTGCTATTTTTTGATTGACGTTAGCAAGCTCTGACTTAATATCATGTAGCTGCTGCTTTATATCTTTCTGGAACTCCCTTATCTCTTTCAGAATTTTGATCATATTCACTGCTTTGCCTGAACGAGGCCCAGTGTCCACCTCGCTAGCACGCGGTCGGGTAGGAGAGCCGCTCGCTGCACTCCTCTCGGCTGCAGGCTCTGCAGTGTCACTTTTTTATTTCCATTCTTTTTCCCCATTCTTGCCCCTCTTTTCAGTTCAAATATTTTTCAAAAAATACTCTATTTGATGGGTTAATGGGGCTCAATACGCGTTTTTCTTAAGGAACTAGTGACTTAAGCTGCCATTCTCGACAATGACGTCACTGGAAAAACCCCAAACTTCTCTTAAATGTTACACTGAACTCGCATCTATCCTTCTGCTAGCAGCTCATACCAGATTTGCACCACCTGAGACAGAAAATCCACTTCAGATTCCCATTAAATATTTCCTCTTCCACCCTAAAACTATAAGCACTAGTTCTTGCCTCACCCAACCTGATAAAAAGCCTGTAAGCATTCACCCTACCTATACCCCTCGTAATTTTCTACACCCTTATAAGATCTTCCCCCATTCATCTGTGCTCCAGTGAATACAGTCCTAACCTATTCAACAGTTCCTTATAGCTCACAAGTCAAGTCCCAACAGCAAGCTTGTAAACTTTCTCCAGACTCTCTTAAGTTTATTGATATCTTTCCTGTAGGTAAGTAATCAGAAAATTCCAGATTCTGGTGCACCAATGTCATATACAACTTCTGCATAACATCCCATCTCCTGTACTCAATGCTCTGATTTATGAAGGCCAATGTGCCAAAAGCACTCTTTATGACACAATGCCACTTTCAAGGAATTATGGGCCTGTACCTGCCGAAGCTTCTGTTCTCAGTGACCTACCAGTTACAGTGCAACTCTTATCCTGGCTAGCCCTCCCAAAGGGCAGCAGCTCACACTTGGCTGCATTAAATTCCTTCAGCCCATTTTCAAAGGTTCAAAGGTCCAATTTAATGTCAGACAAATATATACAGGTGTCCCCCATTTTTCGAACGTTCGTTTTATGACACCTCGCTGTTACGAAAGACCTACATTAGTTACCTGTTTTCGTTAACAGAAGGTGTTTTCACTGTTTCGAAAAAAGGTAGCGCACGAAAAAGGCAGCCAAGTTTCTCCCCTGGAACTGCAATCTTAAACACGTGCCTGTGAGCATCTGTGCTTTATGTTGATTTATTTTGTGCATCCGTTAGCAAGATGAGTTCTAAGGTATCAGAAAAGTCTAAAAGAGCGCATAAGGTTGTTACACTTAGTGTAAAACTAGACATAATTAAGCATTTCGATCATGGTGAATGAAGTAACGACATGCAACACACACAAAATGCTGGTGGAACGCAACAGGCCAGGCAGCATCTATAGGGAGAAGCGCTGTCGACGTTTCGTGGCGAGACCCTTCACTAGGACTAACTGAAAGGAAAGATAGTAAGAGATTTGAAAGTAGGAGGGGGAGGGGAAAATGTGAAATGATAGAAGACCGGAGGGGGGTGGGGTGAAGCTGAGAGCCAGACAGGTGATTGGCAAAAGGGATACAGAGCTAGAGAAGGGAAAGGATCATGGGACGGGAAGCCTACGGAGAAAGAAAGGGGGAGGGGAGCACCAGAGGGAGATGGACGACAGACAGAGAGAGAAAAAAAAACTAAATATATCAGGGATGGGGTAAGAAGGGGAGGGGCATTAATGGAAGTTAGAGAAGTCAATGTTCATGCCATCAGGTTGGAGGCTACCCAGCCGTTATGTAAGGTGTTGTTCCTCCAACCTGAGTGTGGCTTCATCTTGACAGAAGAGGAGGCCATGGATAGACATATCATTATGGGAATAGGACATGGAATTAAAATGTGTGGCCACTGGGAGATCCTGCTTTCTCTGGTGGACAGAGTGTAGGTGTTCAGCGAAACGGTCTCCCAGTCTGCGTCGGGTCTCACCAATATATAAAAGGCCACACCGGGATCACCAGACGCAGTATACCACACCAGCCGACTCATAGATGAAATGTCGCCTCATCTGAAAGGACTATCTGGGGCCCTGAATGGTGGTGAGGGAGGAAGTGTAAGGGCAGGTGTAGCACTTAGTAAGGACATAGTGAGTTTGGCTAAGGGTTTGTGGAAGTTGACGAAGATGATGATGAAGCAGTTTTGGCATCCCATGACCAAGAACTGACAGATGAAGAGGAAAGGATAACAATTGAAGCCGAACGCAGTAGTGAATGGCCCGAAAGTGAAGTCGTCCAGGAACTGAACGTGAAGCAATTGCATGAGATTTTCGCTGCAATTGACAACACTGCAATGATTGCAGAAAAGTATGACTTTAATTTTGAAAGGGTACGTAGGTTTAGGGTATATTTGCAGGATGGTTTGAGTGCTTACAAAGAAGTGTATGATAGAAAAATGCATGAGGCTAAGCAGTCAAGCATACTGTCAATTTTCAAGCCTTCCACATCAGCCACAGCAGATGGTGAACCTTGACCTTCGACATCGAGGCAGGCAGACATAGAAAAAGGTGACCTGCCTGCCCTGATGGAAACAGACGACGATGAGATGATACCCCAGTTTCCTCTACCTCCCACCACCCCAACCTCTGATGACTCAGCCTTATACACCAACATCAGTGTGCTCACTGTCTTCCTGATTCCTCCGGTAAGTGAAACTACACTGTATATACATTATTTCTACTTTATATAGGCTGTGTATTTTTATGTGTTATTTGGTAGCTTCATAGCTTAAAGGTTACTGGAAAGAGCGATTCTGCTGTGAGTGCTTGCGCAGTGTGTTTCTGCTGGGAGCACTTGCGCCGTGCGTTTTTCCCGCGAGTGCTGCCGAGAGCGCTTGTGTGAGATTTTCACTGTGGTGGACAGTGCTGCAATAATTGCAATAAAGTATTCTTACATTATACAGGCTGTGTATTTATTGGATCATTCCTGCTTTTACTATATGTTACTGTTATTTTAGGTTTTATGTGTTATTTGGCATGATTTTTTTGGGTCTGCGAACACTCACAAATTTTTCCCATATAAATAAATGGCAATTGTCTCTTCACTTCACAACATTCCGGATTATGAACCATTTCATTGGAACACTCTACCTTCGGATGGCGAGAGAAACCTGTACAATATACATCCTGAAATGCCTTTTCTTCACAAACATCCACGAAAACAGAGAAGTGCCCCAAAGAATGAACAACGGTTAAACGTAAAAACCCCAATGTCCCCCCAAGCTCCCCTCCCTCCCGCGTGTAAGCGGCAGCAAACAACAATCCCCCCCTCCCCCACCATCAAACAAAAAGCAAGCATCCGCACCACCACTGAGCCCTCATGCGTGAGCAAAGCAATAGCAGATCACTTTGCAAGCTTTGATAGCTTTCCAAATGGGACATAAATGCTACCTTTGCCAGTGATGCCTGTATTCCCAGAGTAAATGCTTGAAAATGCACAACTCTTATTTTATTTAGATACTGCACAGTAACAGGCCCTTCCAATGAGACCCTGTCACCCAATTACTCCCATGACCTATTGACCTACTAATCCAATCATCTTTGAAATGTGGGAGGAAACCGGAACACCTGGAGGAAACCCACACTGTCATGGGGAGAATATACAAATTCCTTATAAGCAATTGCGGGAATTGAACTTAGTGCTCTGATACTGTAATAGTAGTATGCTAGTTGCCAGGCTATCATGCCACCTGTTCTTTACTAATTGAAAGAGTAGGCTACTTAGCTCCTCAGGCCTGCTTTGCCATCAGTAATTTATCGTTGATCAGGTTACATGCTCTATTCCACAATCCAGCCTACACCCTCTAATTTTCACCTCATTGCTTATCTCTAAGACATAGACGTTCAAGTCTGTGTTTCCACTGCCCAGTAAGGAACAAAGACTCAAAACCCTGCAAGAGAAAACAAATTCACTTCATCTTTGCTTCAAATGGGTACCCACAAAATGATACTACTCTGTTGAGACTGCTTAGGATCTTGTATGTTTCAAGCTGATTTCTGATGGATATACACAATACTGTTTCCTTGTATGGAGCAATTTAATAAATAAATTATCAACAACGTTAAGCATAACAGATTTTAAAGTATCTTGGATCAATTACATAAGCATCAGAAAATGATAGAGGAAATTGTAAAACAAGGTGACTCTAATCAGAAAGGAGACAAAGCAGAAGCATTACAAAGGAAACACTTTTATCAGCTGTAGGATCTTGGATTTCAATGTATTAAGTATTGAAGAATTTTACTACAGTATTAAAGATGAACGGGTGCTCAGAGGGTATTTTCTGATTGTAATCAAGCTGAATCTAGGCCATTGAAGCACCACTTAATAATAAAAACAGAGAAGTAACCCACTAGCTTCATTGCAAACAGAAAACTGGCATTACTCTGCCTCTAAAAAGCAAACACGAGGAAATCTGCAGATGCTGGAAATGCTGGTGGAACGCAGCAGGCCAGGCAGCATCTATAGGAAGAAGCACTGTGGACGTTTCGGGCCGAGACCCTTCGTCAGGACTAACTGAAAGGAAAGATAGTAAGAGATTTGAAAGTAGGAGGGGGAGGGGAAAATGGAAAATGATAGGAGAAGACCGGAGGGAATGGGGTGAAGCTGAGAGCTGGAAAGGTGATTGGCAAAAGGGATACAGAGCTGGAGAAGGGAAAGGATCATGGGATGGGAGGCCTGTGCTCCCGGTGTGGCCTTTTATATATTGGTGAGACCTGACGCAGACTAGGAGACCGTTTCACTGAACACCTACGCTCTGTCTGCCAGAGAAAGCAGGATCTCCCAGTGGTCACACATTTTAATTCCACGTCTCATTCCCATTCTGATATGTCTATCCATGGCCTCCTCTACTGTCAAGATGAAGCCACATTCAGGTTGGAGGAATAACACCTTATATACCGGCTGGGTAGCCTCCAACCTGGTGGTATGAACACTGACTTCTCTAAATTCTGCTAATGCCCCTACTCCCCTTCTTACCCCATCCCTGATATATTTAGTTTTTTCCCCCCTCCTTTTTTTTCTCTTTCTGCCCATCACTGTTCTTCCTCTCCCTCTGGTGCTCCCCTCCCCCTTTCTTTCTCCCTAGGCCTCCTTTCTCCAGCTCTGTATCCCTTTTGCCAATCACCTTTCCAGCTCTCAGCTTCACCCCACCCCCTCTGGTCTTCTATCATTTCGCATATTCCCCTCACCCCCACTTTCAAATCTCTTACTATCTTTCCTTTCAGTTAGTACTGACAAAAGGTCTCGGCCCGAAACGTCGACAGTGCTTCTCCCTATAAATGCTGCCTGGCCTGCTGCGTTCCACCAGCATTACTCTGTCTCTAGAGGCTTGGTAGTTTCAGACACAACTGTTGGAATGGAGTTAAATGCATGCAAACACTAACCAGCAGATAACTGCTTAAGATTGTTACACAAATCAAGAGTCCAGGTAAAGACTATTGACCTAGCTAATTCAATTCCTTAATAAGACACCTGAATATACTTTCTGTAGAAAATGTAACTGATGTACCAGGACATTGAAAGAATGGTGGGATTTTGTTTTGCAGGGTGGAGCTGGAAAGCAATGCAGGAAGCAAGGGCTCAATACAATGAGTTAAAAGTTAGAGGACAGAATATAAGCGGAGACTGTACAGATCAGAAATAAATACCAAGAAAACACAGCAGGTCTGTGGCGAGAAAAATACAGGGTTAAAATCTGACTGGAGAACTGAGAAAGATAACGAAAGGGGGAGTTTAAAGTTTCAGAGATAGTGGAGAGAACACATGAAATAGTTGCAGTAGGTCAAATGTGAAAATGGGGCCAGTGGAGAATGTCTGCATTGCACCTTGCTAATAGCAGGTCACAGTGTACAAACGGAGTCAAACTCACCAGCGGATGATGTATAGCACCAATGGCCAGTTGAAAAACAGAAGAAGTCATTACTCTGACCTGCCAGGTGTGTCCCATTGCCACATTACAAAATATATATTTAAATGCCACATTTGACATAGTCTCACCCTGTTTTGGTCCTATTGATCCTTCCTACCATATTCAGTGCAAGTTAAAATTGCCCTTTTTATCTCTCCTTCCCAGTTCAGTTATGAGCTGAAATGTTAACTCTGTCGGCATGGATGTGTTGGACTGAAGGGCCTGTTTCTCTGCTGTAAAACTCTATTTCTCTTTCCACAGATGCTGCCTGATCCACATTTTAAAATTTCATATCAGATTTCCAGCATCTGGAGACTTTTCAATTCTCATTCATTGGAAGGATCAGGAATGGGCCTTTCTTGAGCTCCAACATGAAGCTTTTAATCACCACTAAGTACTAAATCATTTTAGCACCTGCTTGGACCTCTGCCATTCCAGCCGTTGGCATGCAACTTGAGCTTCGTGCCTTGCTTTCTCCAGCATGATCTCACGTTTTCTCTGAAACTCCAGCTCCACCATGGAACTTCCTTTCTGTAAAGTACGCAACACAGGCCGTTAAACATTCAAATATCCTGTTGAATTTCAGATGGCCAACCTGTACGGAGGATTAGCAAGGTATTTGCTCATGGCCAGGCAGCCAGTCACAACAATGCAACACAACATCTCCTTTGTCTGTATTGGCTTTGCAGCAAACCAAACTGCATTTCACCGGCAAGAAGTTTAGATTGCACGAGGAGAACAGAATTCTCAATAGATCTGGGATTTGGAGGAATTCACTTTCTTTTGTCTGTAGAATCCACAATAAATTACATGGAAAAACCTTCTTTAGGGCTGTCACAGTACAAAATACATTAATTCAATGAATAAGTCAACACATATAAAATGCTGGAGGAACTCAGCATCTGTGGAAGAGTACAGTTGATGTTTTGAGCTGAGACCCTTCATCACACTGTCATCCACAGAAACACAGAAAAACCTACAACACAATACAGGCCCTTCAGTCCACAAAGCTGTGCCAAACATATCCTTACCTCAGAAATTGCCTAGGGTTACCCATAGCCTCTGTTTTTCTAAGCTCCATGTACCTATCCAGGAGTCTCTTAAAAGACCCTATTGTATCTGCCTCCCCCACTGTCGCTGCCAGCCCATTCCACACATTTACCACTCTCTCGGTAAAAAAAACTTACCTCTGACATCGCCTGTCTACCTGCTACCAATCACCTTAAAACTGTGCCCTTTCGTGCTAGCAATTTCAGCCCTGGGAAAAAGCCTCTGACTATCCACACGATCAATGCCTCTCATCATCTTATACACCTCTATCAAGTCACCTCTCATCCTCCGTCGCTCCAAGTAGAAAATGCCGAGTTCACTCAGCCTATTCTCATAAGGCATCCTTCCCAATCCAGGCAACATCCTCTGCATCCTTTCTATTGTTTCCACATCCTTCCTGCAATGAGGCGACCAGAAATGAGCATAGTACTCCAAGTGTGGTCTGATCAGGGTCCTATAAAGCTGCAACATTACCTCTCGGCTCCTAAACTCAATCCCACAACTGATGAAGGCCAATGCACCATATGTTTTCTTAACCACAGAGTCAACCTGTGCGCAGCTTTAAGTGTCCTATGGACTTGGACCCCAAGATCCCTCACATTGCCAAAAGTCTTAACATTAATACTATATTCTGCCATCATATTTGACCTACCAAAATGAACCACTTCCAACTTATCTGGGTTGAACTTCATCTGCCACTTCTTAGCCAGGTTTTGCATCTTATCAATGTCCCACTGTAACCTCTGACAGCCCTCCACACTATCCACAACCCCCCCTAACCTTTGTGTCATCAGCAAATTTACTGACCCATCCCTCCACTTCCTCATCCAGGTCATTGATAAAAATTACGAAGAGTAGGGGGTCCCAGAACAGATCCCTGAGGCACTCTACTGGTGACAGACCTCCACGCAGATTATGACCCGTCTACAACCACTCTTTGCCTTCTATGGGCAAGCCAGTTCTGGATCCAGAAAGCAATGTCCCCTTGGATCCCATGCCTCCTTACTTTCTCAATAAACCTTGCATGGGGTACCTTGTAAAATGTCTTGCTGAAATCCATATACACTACACCTACTGCTTACCTTCATCAATGTGTTTAGTCACATCCTCAAATAATTCCATCAGGCTTGTAAGGCACAACCTGCCTTTGACAAAGCCATGCTGACTACTCCTAATCATATTATGCCTCTCTAAATGTTCATTAAGTCCTGCCTCTCAGGATCTTCTCCATCAACTTAACAACCACTGAGGTAAGACTCACTGGTCTATAATTTCCTGGACCATCTCTACTCACTTTCTTGGATAAAGGAACAACATCCGCAACCCTCCGATCCTCTGGAACCTCTCCTATCCCCATTGACGATACAAAGATCATTGCCAGAGGCTCAGCAATCTCCTCCCTTGCCTCCCACAGTAGCCTGGGGTACAACTTGTCCGCTCTCAGTGTCTTATCCAACTTGATGCTTTCCAAAAGCTCTAGCACATCCTCTTTCTTAATATCTACATTCTCAAGATTTTCAGTCCACTGTACATCATCCCTACAATCACCAAGATCCTTTTCCGTAGTGAATACTGAAGCAAAGTATTCATTAAGTACCTCTGCCATCTCTTCCGGTTCCATACACCTTCCCACTGTCACACTTGATTGGTCCTATTCTCTCATGTCTGATCATCTTGCTCTTCACATACTTGTAGAATGCCTTGGGTTTTTCTTAATCCTGCCCACCAAGGCCTTCTCATGGCCCCTTCTGGCTCTCCTAATCTCATTCATAAGGTCCTTCCTACTAGCTTTATAATCTTCCAGATCTCTTTCAATACCGAGTTTTCTGAACCTTTCGTAAGCTTTTCTTTTCTTCTTGACTAGATTTACAACAGCCTTTGTACTCCACGGTTCCTATACCTTACCATCCTTTTCCTGTCTCACTGGAACGTACCTATACAGAACTCCATGCAAATATCCCCTGAACATTTGCCACATTTGTTCCATACATTTCCCTGAGAACATCTGTTCCCAATTTATGCTTCCAAGTTCCTGCCTGATAGCTCCATAATTCTCCTTACTCCAATTAAACGTTTTCCTAACTTAACTGTTCCTATATCTCTCTAATGCTATGGTAAAAGGAGATAGAATTGTGATCACTATCTCCAAAATGCTCTCCCACTGAGAGATCTGACACCTGACCAAGTTCATTTCCCAATACCAGATCAAGTACAGCTTCTCCTCTTATAGGCTTATCTACATATTTTGTCAAGAAACTATCTTGAACACACCTAGTAAACTCCACACCATCTAAACCCCTTGCTCTAGAGAGATGCCAATCAATATTTGGGAAATTAAAATCTCCCACAACTACAACCCTGTTATTATTACACCTTTCCAGAATCTGTCTCACTATCTGCTCCTTAATGTCCCTGTTCCTATTGGATGGTCTATAAAAAACACCCAGTGGAGTTATTGACCCTTTCCTGCTCCTAACTTCCACCCACAAAGACTCTGTAGACAAACCCTCCATGTCTTTTACCTTTTCCTCAGCCGTGACACTATATCTGATCAATAGTGCCACACCCCCACCTCTTTTGCCTCCCTCCCTGTCCTTTCTGAAACATCTAAAGCCTGGCACTCGAATTAACGATTCTTGCCCCTAAGCTATCCAAGTCTCTGTAATGGCCACAACATCATAGCTCCAAGTACTGATCCATGCTCTAAGCTCATACGCTTTGTTCACAACACTCCTTGCATTAAAATAGACACATCTCAAATCATTGGTCTGAGTGCGTCCCTTCTCTATCACCTGCCTATCCTCCCTCTTGCACTGTCTACAAGCTTTCTCTATTTGTGAGCCAACCGCCTCTTCCTCTGTCACTTCAGTTCGGTTCCCACCCCCCAGCAATTCTAGTTTAAACTCTCCCCAGTAGCAATGCAGTAGTAATGCAAAACTCCTCGCCAGGATATTGGTCCCCCTGGGATTCAAGTGCAACCCGTCCTTTTTCTACAGGTCACACCTGCACCAAAAGAGGTCCCAATGATACAGATATCTGAATCCCTGCCCCCTGCTCCAATCCCTCAGCCACGCCTTTATCCTCCACCTCATTCTATTCCTATACTCCCAGTCATGTGGCACAGGCAGTAATCCTGAGATTACTACCTTTCTGGTCCTGCTTCTCAATTTCCTTCCTAACTCCTTGTAGAGTGTTTTCAGGACCTACTCCCTTTTCCTACCTATGCTGTTGTTACCAATATGTACCACAACCTCTGGCTGTTCTCCTTCCCACTTCAGGATATCATGGACGTGATCAGAAACATCCCAGACCCTGGCATCTGGAAGGCAAACTACCATCTGTGTTTCTTTCCTGTGTCCACAGAATCGCCTGTCTTACCCCCTGACTATAGAGTCCCTTATTACTGCTGCCATCTTCTTCCTTTCCCTACCCTTCTGAACCACAGGGCCAGACTCTGTGCCAGAGGCTACCCCCAGGTAGGCCGTTACCTCCCCCCCCCCAAACAGTACTCATGCAGGAGTACTTATTGTTAAGGGGGACAGACACAAGGATACTCTCTAGCATCAGACTCCTGCTCCTGACTGTTACACACTTATCTGTCTCCCAAGGCCCCGGTGTGACTACCTGCCTGTAGCTCCTATCTATCACCTCCTCATTCTCCCTGACCAGACGAAGGTCATCGAGCTGCACCTCCAGTTCCCTAACTCGGTCCCTAAGGAACTGCAGCTCGATGCACCTGGTGCAGATGTGGCCGTCCAGGAGGCTGGGAGTCTCCAGGACTTCCCACATCTGACACCGAGCACAGAACATGGTCTCACACACATACTTCCTGTCTGTATTCTACACAGGCAACCTACCTCGCCTCAACCCATTATCACTGAAGCCCTGCTGAACCAAAGCCCTCCTACTCTGTCTCCCTCTACTCCGTTGCCTGCTCCTCCAACACCCGCTCTATAAAGTTGTCTCCTTTTAAACTCTTCTCGCTGTTCTAACTGGCTGACGTCCACATGCTTGCACAGTCATGCCTCGATCAAACTGCTGAAGAAACTTTTAAACTCCTCTTGCTGTTCTAACTGGCTGATGTCCACATGCTTGCACAGTCATGCCTCGATCAAACTGCTGAAGAAACTTTTAAACTCCTCTTGCTGTTCTAACTGGCTGATGTCCACATGCTTGCACAGTCATGCCTCGATCAAACTGCTGAAGAAACTTTTAAACTCCTCTTGCTGTTCTAACTGGCTGATGTCCAGCTGCTTGCACATGGTTCATATCCCCTAATTACTTGCTTGTTCATGTGTTTAAGTGTTTCTTAAAGATTATGAATATGTCTACTTCCTCCACTTCTCCTGACAGCACATTCCAAACAAGCCACTCTGTTGAAAAGGACCTGTCTCAGGTCTCCTTCGAACTAAACCTTTCCACAACTCACACATCCCTTAATGCAATGCCCTCTAGTACTTGACAATTACACCCAGTGGGGAAAAGGACTATCTAGCCTTTCTATATTTTTTGTAATTTTTTAAAATTATATCATCATGTCTCTTAGCCTCTGAATGTCTGGCTGATACTCTTTAATCCGGACAACAGTCTGGCAAACCTCTTCTGCACCGTCTTCAAAGTCTTCACATTCTTCCTGTGATGCAGCAACCAGAACTGCACCAAGTACTGCAAATGTGGATGAAGTTTAATACAGCTACAAAATCACTTCCCAGCTTTTATACTCGTGTCCTGACTGATGAAGGCCAGTATGCCGTAACACCATCTTTACCACTTGTGTTAAGCAATTTTACCGTAAATAAGGAAATCTTCTCTCTGTGTACAACCAGATGAGGTGATACCATACATAGAAACAGCAAACTCAAGTTTAACAAACTGACTTACTGCTTGCTTACTTAATGAACTGCTTGCTAAGTAAATATGGAGTCCTACAATACAGCTTGTTGCTGACAGAGATTCAGGGTGAATACAACTTCAGGTAAAGTTAAATAATAGGCAAGGGAAAGTGTGCACTGTGGTAAAGTAATTTCAATCCAATGTTAATGTACATCATTAGTATTCATTCTCATTCCACATACAAGTTCCACCATGGACATTTCAAATGGAAACTACATGCAAACTTATTACACAAACCTGATCTCACTGTGGACAAGCTGTGTATGTTGATGTACAATTTTAATGGTATTTGGGACTGGTGGCAATGAAAGCCCCTTTTTCTTTCAACACCTTGTGATTCAGTTGTTTCATACATTACACAGCCCTGCCACAATGTAAGTGGCTTGAGCAAAGCATTCTAATTCACTGACACTTCGACCCATGTGCCTTATTTCTCAATGACGATGCAACCCCACTCTTAAATGCTCCCTGCGAAACGTGGTGGTAAACCCACTGTAGTTTCTATTTTACAGTGGCATCACTGTGAATGTATTTTGCTATATAATATAAAAGCTACAAAGGTTTGTCCACCATTTAAAACTGTGTCAAATATACTGAATGCCAAGGAATTTGCAATTTCATGTTGAAGACTAAGATGTCTGCAGGGCTTTTAGGGTCAAAATCATGAAGTGTAATGGCACAGAAGTGAGTCATTAACTGATGGGAGCTTTATCAATGCAAATTTTAGCCTCATTTTACTGCTCACTGCCCTGTTTTTCAAGGAAGCCTCTTCCCTAAAGATTAATTATAGACTGAGCTTCAACAGCACTTCTTGGCAGTAAACTTAACCTTATTCGTTATTTACTAAAAAAAATTGCATTCAATGGTACCTTAAATAAAGGATAAACATGATATTTTGCACCACTATGCATGCAAACTGACCCTTCTCTGTTACTATCATGCACGCTGGATTAGTAAACCCATTCAAGTGTACAGAAAGGAAAATGATCAGTCCACAAATGTTTTATCTAACTGCTAAGACATGCAATGCAGAGAAAAAGATATTTCAACAACTATTTCCAAGCATTTTCCTTCAGTGAGAATCAATGATATAGACAAGAAGATGATCATTAATGGAGAATGTGTGGAGCAGGTTAAGACCTACAAGTATCTGGGAGTACAGTTAGACGAGAAGCTAGACTGGACTGCCAACACAGATGCCTTGTGCAGGAAGGCACAGAGTCGACTGTACTTCCTAAGAAGGTTGGCGTCATTCAATGTCTGTAGTGAGATGCTGAAGATGTTCTATAGGTCAGTTGTGGAGAGCGCCCTCTTCTTTGTGGTGGCGTGTTGGGGAGGAAGCATTAAGAAGAGGGACGCCTCACGTCTTAATAAGCTGGTAAGGAAGGCGGGCTCTGTCGTGGGCAAAGTACTGGAGAGTTTAACATCGGTAGCTGAGCGAAGGGCGCTGAGTAGGCTACGGTCAATTATGGATAACTCTGAACATCCTCTACATAGCACCATCCAGAGACAGAGAAGCAGTTTCAGCGACAGGTTACTATCGATGCAATGCTCCTCAGACAGGATGAAGAGGTCAATACTCCCCAATGCCATTAGGCTTTACAATTCTACCGCCAGGACTTAAGAACTTTTTAAAAGCTATTATTAATGCTTTTTGAGATAGTGATTTAGATGCATATCATATTCTTTACTGAGTTAAGTATTGTATGTAATTAGTTTTGCTACAACAAGTGTATGGGACATTGGAAAAAAGTTGAATTTCCCCATGGGGATGAATAAAGTATCTATCTATCTATCTAAATGGCTGGGCGGGATGTTATGTAGGAAATCAGATATACAAAATGAGGTAAGATTCTAAACTGAATTTAACTGAATTCTAAACTGAATAGAGTTGCTTTAGCATAGGAGATAAATCAGAAATAAACTGTTTTCATGATCCTGGGGATTACTCCATCATCACATTACACAGCAGAGTCATTAGATTAATAATGTTAATAATCATGTGAAATACAAAGCACACTGCTACTATGTCCTGCAAGTTTCTTGAACCAGCTAAAGCTTACTGTCCCTTCAGCTAATAGTCTGATCATGGCTGATTTTAATCTCAATTTCATCAGCCCCAAATACACTCTTCTTGGGCATCCAACCAGTACTGGTGTTGATTATAACTAACATTTCAGGGTAATGAAATGTTCGAAACATTTCATTATCGAAACGCTGATTATAATCAATACCTTTATCTGGCTGGAAACCTGAGAAGAGTTTATTCATCATATATGCTGGGAAAGCACTAGATGCTTTTTCATCAGCCTCCTTTGTGCTGTAAACTGACCTTCAAGCAGAACGGCATTTTAGGGGTGTTTGGTGAAGTACTTCACATTTTCACCACCCTGGGAATAAGAGCTTAATGACAGCATCCCTGACTGCCTTAGCTCTGGGAAGTCAGTGCTGGAACACAACACAGACCAAGGTCCTCTTGATTTTTAAATCACCCCATTATCTTCCATTCCCAATTATCTGTGTATCCAAACTACCTTCATTCTGTTTCAATATAGAGATATTGAAATAGTTGAGTTGGATACCATAGTTAAACTACACTTCGTCCTTAGTTGGCCTGTGTACTTGATGGCTCTGGGCCTGTTCATCAAGATGTGGGGGAAGGGGAATCTTAATGAAACTTATAAATATTTAAATACCTGAACACAGTGGACATTGAAAGGGTGTTTCCACTAGTAGGAGGGTCTAGGATCCAAGGACACAGCTTCAAAATAAAGGGACATCCCTTTATATCTAAGATGATAAGGAATTTCTTCAGCCAGAGGGTGAGGAGAATCTGATGAATTCGTTGCCATAAAGGGCTGTGGAGATCTAGTATCTGGGTATATTTAAGGCAGAAATTAATTATTAAAGGAGTTAAAGGTAACAGGAAGGTGGTGTGAAAATGGGGTTGAAAAAAAATCAGCCATGATTGAACAGATCAGTAGACTTGATGGACTGATTTGGTCCTATATCTTATGAGGTTTATGGTTGTTATTTAAATACCAGTATGTTGCCAATTGGCCGGATTCTGTTTGGAATACAAAACAGTTCTCAGGAACAGAACCCTGCCATAACCTGGTGAGGGCTTGTAGTCACGACACAACAGCAGATTATTCAATTGTGTTAGGCATTTTAGCTGCACTGTATTTCATCCTTATCCAGGTATAATCCTGGACAGCAATTAGTAGCAGATACTCTACATAGTTCCTAAAGTCAGCTAAACTAATGATAACAGTTGGAACGTTCCAACCACTATTGACACATTTTTTGTGTTGGGAATAGCAGATGCACAGAGACGTTGAGTTCCCATACATTCTGATTACTGCTATGTGGAATCAATATTAATGCTAATTTATTCTGTACTTTATTCCATCAATAAGAGATCATATTCTTCTTGCTCACCTGGTAACTGGAGATCTTCGCTGAAAGGTTAATGTTTGGTGTTTCATCACTGCAATAAAACAAAACTTTTAGTATAATGTCAGCTGTGGTATCTGAATTAAAACTAGGGGCTTCAAAACATAATACAGTAGAACAAAATGACACATGCTACATCAAACTATAGAACAAAATTTAAAATTATGTCAGGCCTAGACAGAGTCATCAGCTGTTATCCTTTGCCCAGGGTCGAAATATCTAATACTAGGAGGTATGTGCTCAAGGTGGGGGGGAGGGTGCAATTTAAAAGGAGGTGTGTGTGGCAAGTTTTTTTGAATGATGGAATGCACTGCCAGGGCTGGTGATGGAAGCAGATACTTAGTCAATTGTCAAGATCAGCATTTACAACCCTTCTCCCATTTGCTCCTAAATTGAAATTGAAGCAAAAAATTGCTATAGAAGAAAATTTGATACAAAAGCAGGAGATGTTTGAGGCACCGAGCAGGTCAGGTAATGTCTGGTTTGTTTTTGTCTTTGAACTGACTGACCTGTTGGGCCATTTCAGGAATCAGCTAGGAATCAACTACCTTGGAGTCACATTAAGGCATATTAGGAGGGTTAAAGGGTCTCTGTGCCTCATACTGGTTTTCAGATAAGCCAATTGTGTTCTAGTTATTTTTACCACTGATTATTAACTGTACTAAAAACTAAGGGTGGGATGTGAATTTATCTCTCTGCATCGTTCATGCAAGCTTCTAGATTATAAACCCTGTAATTTTAACCACTGAATCCTCTCAGTCCTCATACACGCTCCAACAATGCTAGTGGAAAAGAAAGTTCCAAGATTTAGATCCATTAACGGTGATGCACTAGTGATATATTTACAGCAAACATAGGCATTGGTGACCCATCCTATTATTTCTTTTGACAACTAGGTGGGAGAGATTTTGGATTTGGAGAAGCCTTAGTGGCTACACTGCAGCCACTGGGCACTGGTGCTGGCAAGAATGCAACTGTAGAGTGAGTTGTGTGTGGAAAACCAGTCAAGTGGACAGTGTTGCCTTGGATGGTGATAAGCTTTTTAGAGGCTGTTGGATTTGAACTCACAGTCAAGCAGTACGTGTACCATCACACTCCTGATCTGTGCCTTGTAGGTGGTGAAAAAAATTGGAGTGACAGGAAGCAAGTTACAAGATACCCAGCCTCTTACTGCTCTCGTGGCCACTAATAAGGTTGGCCCCAATACGTTCCTTGTCAATTAAAGACCTGCTGCAATTGTGTTATGCCCTAAATATGATACTATCACACTGGATACAATCCTCGAACATGAACAAGTCATGATGTGCAGACATCACTGATGTACTATACATAATACAATTTGTATAAAGGTTAGAATTAGCCAACCACATTAATCAGAACAAAAACAAGCCATAACTAAAAAGAGTACTTAAGCAAATGTACAGTGCATGATTATTTCTAATAACTAATTTTGCAATCTGTAAAACAAAAGCATCTAAAATATCAAAGGAGATGACCAATTAATTTAATCGTGTAAAAACAAAGTCAAAGTTTAAAGCTATCCATGTATATTAACAACCTAGATGTGAATGTAGGAGCAATGATTAGTAAGTCTGCAGATGACTACCACTTGGTGGTGTTGTCGAAGGTGATGGGGACATGTTAGGCAACACAAGGATATTGATGAACTGGTAGATTGAACAATAGGCAGATGGAATTTAATACTAATCAATGTGAAGTGAATCAGTTCACAGTTTTTAATTAGGATAGTGCTCGTATCATTCCTCATTGGACCCGAGTGAATATTAAAGAATACGGGAACCCTGCATACAAGTCCAAAGATCTCTGAAGGTGGTAGCACTGGTAGGCAGGGTGGTGGAAATGCAATATCAAATGTTTGCTTTCATTAGCAAGGCACAGAATACAAGAGGAAGGAGGCCTTAGCACAACTTCATAAATCACTGGTTAGTCCTATATGGAATACTGAGCACAGTTCTGGTCACCACACTTCAAGGAGGATATGATTACTTTGGAGTGGTCGCAGAGGAGATTTGCCAGATGCTGCATGGATAAGTTGAAAGTCGAGTTTATTGTCATGCACAAGTAAGTTTTTCATTTGATTTGAATGCAAGTGTAACAAAAACTTGTTAGTGATATCACAAGTACGTAGCATCAGATAGACAACATTGCATAAGATATAGGAAACAGTGTTACACCACTTGGCCCATCGAGGCTACTCCACCATCACCCTGACACAGAGGCGTCAAGAAAACAACTTTTCCCTCAACGTCGCAAAAACAAAGGAGCTGGTTGTGGATTACAGAAGGAATAGAGACAGGCTAACCTCTATAGACATCAATGGATTTGGGGTTGAGAGGGTAAACAGTTTTAAGTTCCTTGGCATTACATCACTGAGGATCTCATGTGATCTGTACACACCAGCTGCATGGAGAAAAAGGCACAACGGTGCCTCTTTCACCTCAGATGGTTGAAGAAGTTTGGTTTGGCCCCCCAAATTCTAAGAACTTTCTACAGGGGCACAATTGAGAGCATCCTGACTGACTGCATCACTGCCTGGTATTGGAACTGTACTTCCTTTAATCACAGGACACTGCAGAGAGTGGTGTGGACAGCCCAGTGCATCTCTAGATATGAACTTCCCACTATTCAGGACACTTACAAAGACAGGTATGTAAAAAGGGCCCATAGGATCATTGGGGACCTGAGTCACCCCAATCACAAACTGTTTCAGCTGCTACCATCCAGGAAACGGTACCGCAGCATAAAAGCCAGGACCAACAGGCTCCGGGACAGCTTCTTCCACCAGGTCATCAGACTGCTTAATTCATGCTGACATTACCATATTTCTATGTTATATTGACTATCCTGTTGTACATAATATTTATTATAAATTACGATACTTGCACATTTGAATGGAGACGTAAAAATTTTTACTCATTTATCTGAAGGACGTAAGTAATGAAGTCAATTAAATTCATTGGTTCAAGGTCAAGATTAAGAGGAGCTGAGACAGTGTCCTCTGTTCTTTAGACTCTCCCACTACAGAAAACATTCTCTCCACGTCCCCCATCAAGGCCTTTCACCATTTGATAGATTTCAATGAGGTCATCCATCATTCTTCTGAATTCCAGTGAATACAGGACCAGAGCCATCAAACACTCTTCATATGACAAGCTATTTAATCCTGAAATTATATTCACGAACCTCCTTTGAACCCTCTCTAGATTTAACACATCCTTTCTAAGAGTCCCACAACTGCTCACAATATTCCAAGTAAGGCCTCACCAGTGCTTTCATATGAGAAGCATAAATTAAATGAATGATATACATCTTTTACAAGAAAAAGCAAGTTATACTGCAACACATACCAAACATCACTAGGTCAGGCAGCATTCTATGGAAGGGAATAAACGGTCGACATTTTGGGACAAAGTCCTTCAATTGTTTATGCCCTTCTATGGATGCTGCCAGATTTGTTGAGTTCCTCCAGCATTTTCTGTCCGTTGCTCAAGATTTGCAGCTTCTGCAGAATCTCTTACACCAATATACTGCAAAGTAGTCATGGGGTTGTTATGCTAAGGCAGTGATTAGAACTGTGCAGGCTGGTCCAAGAACCTCAAGGTTGAAGAGAGACTGCTGTTATTGAACCAGGTGGTGTGGGATTTCCCGCCCAATGGCAGGAATGGAATCCATGGAATAACATGGCTTAGATTGTGAGGATCTTTGCCTTCTTAATACAGTGCCTCATGTACATTGCACCAAAGGTGGGGAGGGCTATGCATGTGCATCTGATGTATTACCCTGAGTCTACACTCTACCTGAGACAGTATGTTTCAGTTATGAGGAGAGGCCTGAAAAGACAAAAGGTTGTTTTCCTTGGGAGCGAAAGAAGCTAAGGGAGGACCTGATAAAGATATCAAAACTATCAGGACATCGCTAGGCATAAATAGGTTGATGTGCCTGTTCCATTTTGTTCTTCTTTTGTGCAGAAGGAGGGATTTGTCTGTTCCATTTTTGTTTATTTTCTTTTATGTGGGGAGGTGGGATTTAAGGGTTGATGATCTTTCTTTCTTGGCTTCGTGGCTGCTTGGAGGAGAAGAATTTCAGAGTTGTACACTTTAATAATAAATGAACTTTTGAAACTACTCTCCAAAGCAAAGGTGTCTAACACTAGAGAGCATTGGTTCAAGGTCAAGAGTACAAAATTTAGATGGGAACTGAGGAAGAGTTGTTTTACACCAATGATGGTTGGATTCTGAAATGTACTACCTGAGAAGATGACGGAAGCAAAGACACTCACAACACTTAATCACTTTTCCCATCTCTGTCATGAAGTATTTGGCACTCGGATAGATACATGGAAGGGAAACGTTTAGAGGGATAAAGGACAAATGCAAGCAAACGGAACTAAATCCGATGGGTATCTTGGCTAGCATGGAGAGGGTGGACTGACCTGTTCCAACCTGTAAGACTCCATGAATTCAGGAATGACTGGCAACTTAAGATACACACAGGGTACCTGCTCTAGTTGAGTAAGGCACAAAATACATAGGACAGATTATTTCAGTTATTCAACTCACTAACTAGGTCACAATTGTGTTCTGTGGTGGCACAAAAGTTAATTACTGGGTTAATACTACAAAGGCCTGGACAAATGTTGCAGAGACCCAACTTGAAATCCTTGCTCCATATCAACTGAGGAATTTAACAACCTGCAATTCTGAAATGTTACTGATGTGGCCTAGCAGGGTACTCAGTTCAACAATATTCTTCTTGAAATATGAATAAATATTATTGCTGCACTATAAGGAGATGTTGGCTGCAGGCATTTGGAAGTATGTTGCTAGAGGTACATAATTATGGCTTGGAGGAGAGTCTGTCAAGATTTTGGAACTGAGGAGGAATCAAATTATAAGAGCTTAAGACCTGTAAACAGTTAACAACAGAGGGGAACAATGGACTTAAGCAGTGGAATGACTGGAGAGGTATTGCCAAAACAATTTAACCCAATGAGCAATGGGGAAGCAGACCTCACTACCTAAAAGAGCAGTGAAAGCAGAACCCCATATGAACCAGTGCCTGGATGAGGACTTGACCAAGGATTGGAATTGAAAATAAAGGGCCACTTAGGTTAGCATGGAAAGTGGGTCTAACAGCTACCCCCAACTGTATATGTCTCTGGCTCAATGATCAGTGCAACCTGTGTTACTTTCAATCATTCCTGTGTCAGCGAGGAATCCAGTTGTTTAAAACTATTCTGAGTTTTAATTTGCCTTCACTTTAATGGGAAGATTCCACAGCTTAAGGCAAGCAGAGAATGTCTCCTTAGTGAAGTACAAGAATTTACAACAACATGGGCCAGGGTAGAAGGACTATGATTTAAACAGTCCTTATCATTTGACAAGTTTACTTTTGTCCATTCCTATATTAAACATCTCAAACATTCAGATTTCTTTTACTTTATCATGGAAGACTTTACTTCAGCCTTCTTGGGCAGTCTAGATTATTTCACAAGTAATCAGTCATACACGCCAGGAGGTTCCAGTGTACATTCTGATCTGGGCTGATTTTAGCTCATAATTGACCTCTGTGCTTCAGTAAAGATGTGGATAAAATGTGCTGTCCTTCCAGACTAGAGAAGCTGCTGCTACTGCAGATGGTCACTGAGTGATGGCAGATTCAAGTTCAGTTTCTATCGCCATATGGCAGCCTTCAACTTTTGAGGAAAATCCTTAGTAAAATATGAAGGGCAGGAAGTCATTAAGATGATAGGTATAAATTTTTCTCTTCATAACAATGGGAAAAGTATAACCAAGAAAGACGCAGATAGAAGAAAGCTTAATAAACAAAATATTTTGTCCCTTTCTATTGCAACAACAAAAAAATGGAAGTAAAGAGAAGAAAACATGCTTTACTGGCGGTGTCTGAACAAGCAAGAAGTGGTTGAACAGGATAAAGATCTATTACACCAATATCCTTAAGATTCAGATTCAACCTTGTGTTTGTGTTGAGAGGCAGGGAAATTTTAACAATATCACAATTAAATGAAAAGCCACCTTGACATATATGACAAATCTGTTGGAATTCTTTGAAGAAATAACAAGCAGGATAGACAAAGGATGGTTGATGTTGTGTACGTGGATTTTCAGAAGGCCTTTGACAAGGTGCCACACATGAGGCTGTTTAACAAGCTACGAGCCCTTGGTATTACAGGAAAAATTCTAGCCTGTATAAAGCAGTGGCTGATTGGAGGATAATCAAAGAGTGGGAATAAAGGGAGCCTTTTCTGGTTGGTTGCCGGTGACTGGTGGTGTTGCTAGGGGTCTGTGTTGGGACTGATAATTTTTACTACACTCAATGATTTTATGGTGGAATTGATGGCTTTGTTGCAAAGTTTGCAAATGATGTGAAGATATGCAGAGGGGCTGGTAGTTTTGAGGAAGTAGAGAGGTTACAGAAGGACTTAGATTAGGAGAATGGACAAAAAATGGCAGATGGAATACAGTGTTGGGAGGTGTATGGTCATGCACTTTGGTAGAAAAAATGAAAGGGTTGATAATTTTCTAAATGAACAGAAAGTACAAAAAACTGAGGCGCAAAGGAGTCCTTGTGCAGGATTCTCTAAAGGTTAATTTGCAGGTTGGGTCGGTGGTGAGGAAGGAAAATGTGATGTTAGCATTCATTTCAAGAGAATGAGAATATAAAAGTCAGAATGTAATGTTGAAACTTTATAAAGCATTGGTGAGGCCTCAATTAGAATATTGAGAGCAATTTTAGGCCTCTTATCTAGAAAGGATGTGCTGAAACTGAAGAGAGTTCAAAGAAAGTTCACAAAAATGATTCCTTGATTGAATGGCTTGTGATACAAAGAGTGTATGATGGCTCTGGGCCTGTATTCACTAGAATTCAGAAGGATGAGGGGTGACCTCATTGAAACCTATCAAATGGTGAAAGGCCTTGATAGAGAGGATGTGGAGAGGATGTTTCCTGTGGTGGGAGAATCTAAGACTAGAGGGCACAGCCTCAGAATAGAGGGATGTCTTTAGAGAACAGAGATTAGGAAATACTTGTTTAGCCAGAGAGTGGTGGATCTGTGGAATTCTTTGCCACAGGCAGCTGTGGAGGGCAAGTCTTTAATGTATTCTTACGGCACTGGTTGATAGATTCTTGATTGGTCAAGGATATGGGGAGAAGGCAAGAGACTGGTATTGAGAAGAAAACTGGATCAGCCATGATGAAATGGCAAAGCAGACTCAATGGGCCAAATGGCCTAATTACACTCCTATATATTATGGCTTGAATCTGGCATTGAAACAATGTCTCTACCTTCTAACAATCTGCTGTAGCCTTTGACCTACTATGTGCTTTTTACAATGTACTGTATATATAAAGTAGCACAAACAGTAGCCAGTTTGCCAATTAAAAAAAAACCTTCCCCAAACATGAATTTGAAAATGAGAGATCATTGTTTCAAAAAAACTTGACTGAGGGAAAAGTACTTGGAAACCTCCACTTATCATCAAACTAATGCTGAACAGTTTTTTGTATGGGGGCTCAGTTGCTGAGTTTATTTAAAATGGGGTTTGAAATAGCTTTGGATATGAAAGGAATGAAAGTACATAAGAGTTGGTGCAGAAAAGCATCGCTGAGGTGAAAATATGTCTGATAAACAAACTTCTTACATAAAGAAGCAGGCACAATGGTCTACTCTTGTTTATGATCTGCTTAAGAAAAATCAAAGGGGAACTGGCTGTTTATTATCTTCAAGATGGCGGCACAATGCAGTTTGCAGCGGCCTCTCTGGAGTTGATATCTGTTATTTGTCAAGCAGGGTGCCATGCACAATCCTAATCTGATGAAAAATGGACGTGGGAGCACGGAGGAACATCTGGAAATCTCCAGGAAGGCCTTCTTTGTTGCTGTTGCTGTTGTGAGGTCTGGGTCTCTGCTAGGAAGAACAGGCCCCCAGTCCTCGGGGTCGCGTTGCCGGTGGCAGGGGCGTTGTAGTCCACTCGACAGAGGATGGTGCTCAGAGAGGCTGTGCTGGAGGGGATGGTTGGAGACTTAGATATTCGACAGACTCGGAGTCCACTGCGGTCAGGGTGCTTTCAGTGTGTGCTGCGTCTGTGGCGCCATGAAATTCCATATTCCCTTCTGCCACCTGTGCGGGTTGATGAGTCTATCGGGACCCTGAGGACTTGTGGAAACTGTGTGGTGGTTTCTTTCAAACTTATGGTCTTGTAACATCATTGGACTATTTTTACTGTGCCCATGGTCTGTTTTTTTTATCAATTAAGGTATGTTTGTATGTTATAACTATGTGGTTTTGTGTAGGTCTTGTAACTTTAGTTTTTGGTTTGTTGGGTGGTAGACTTGGTCTCCTGACTTGGTGTGTCTGGGTAGTCTTGTTTTGTCTGGTGGGTTTGGAGCTACTTTCTGGGGAATGCACTAAGATGGTAGCGCGATATTAATATGCAGCAGCCTCTCCGGACTCTGGATTTGGGGATTGCCAAATGTTATGTGGATTTTCTGGTGTAGTCTGTTTTGTCGTGTACTTTTGTGATATCATTCTGGAGGAATGTTGTTTGATTTTTTAACTGCATTGCAGTTGTGGTTTCTAAATGACAATAAACTGAAATTCAATTCAATTCAATTAATGTCTCGTTTAAAAATGGAACATTCTACATTGAAAGTTCTTGAGCTCAGGCCTCTAAAGCATGAAACAAATTTCAAGCACCTGCTAGCAACTCAGCACTTTCTTCAAGCATTACTCTATTTCAAATTAAATAGAGTAATAGAATCATTGAAATGCACAGTACAACAGGCTATTCAGCCCATCTAATCCATGCCAGATCATTTATAATGCCATCGACCTCCACTGACAACATAGCCCTCCATGTACCTATCCAAACTTCGCTTAAACATTGAGATCGAGCTCACATGCGCCACTTAGGCTGGCGGCTCATCCCACACTGTCACAACCTCTGAGTGAAATGCAAAATGTGTTCAGGAAAGTTTTCTAAATCAATATTTAGAGGTACCGACTAGAGAGAATGCAATATTAGATCTCCTATTAGAAAATAAGTTAGGACAGATGACAGAAGTGTATAGGGGAACACTTTGGTTCCAGTGATCATAACACCATTAGTTTCAACTCAATCATGGATAAAGATAGATGAGAATACAGGCACTGTCACTCTCATACCTTGTATACCTGTATTTCTAGACAGCTATACCATTCAATAAAAATTTTTTGGGAAGCAACAACTTTTTTAAGAAAACAATAAAGCTAAGTACAACAAAAAATAATGATACTAAGGTAGCTGGTGTTGTGGATAATGAAGTAGGTTTTCTAAGTTTGCAGAGAAATTTAGGGCTGAACGATGGCAGATGGAGTTTAATGCTGATAAGTGTGAGGTGCTACATTTTGGTAGGAATAATCCAAATAGGACATACATGGTAAATGGTAGGGCATTGAAGAATGCAGAAGAATAGAGATATCTAGGAATAATGGTGCATAGTTCCCTGAAGGTGGAATCTCACGTGGATAGGGTGGTGAAGAAAGCTTTTGGTATGTTGGCCTTTATAAATCAGAGCATTGAGTATAGAAGTATTCTCCCCACCACCCCACCCACCCCCCCAGGACTTCTACCCGCCCTGGATCTGTTTATCTCTAAATACTGTCGGGACATTAACCGTCTCGACTTCACCACCCCTTGCTCCAATTCCAACCTTACCCCCTCTCCATTCCCTCCACAACAATCCCAACCTTACCATCAAACCCACTGATAAGGGGGGTGCTGTTGTCGTCTGGTGCACTGACCAGTACATAGCGGAGGCACAACGACAACTCGCTGACAGCTCATCTTATCTACCCCTGGACCATGACCCCACTAGGGAGCACCAGTCCATTGTCTCCCAAACCATATCCAATCTCATCAGCTCAGGAGATCTCCCATCCACGGCCACCAAACTTATAGTTCCCGTATTCTGCACTTCTCGTTTCTACCTCCTACCTAAGATTCACAAACCTGCCTGTCCAGGCAGACCCATTGTCTCTGCTTGCTCCTGCCCCACTGAACTCATTTTTGCCTATCTCGACTCTGTTTTATCTCCCCTTGTTCAATCCTTTCCCACCTATGTCCGTGATACTTCCCATGCCTTACATCTCTTCAAAGATTTCAAGTTCCCTGGCCCCCACCGCCTCATTTTCACCATGGACGTCCAGTCCCTATATACCCCTATCCCCCACCAGGAAGGTCTCCAAGCTCTCCAAGTCTGGATTCCAGACCCAGCCAGTCACCCACTACCACCACTCTTCTCCGCCTTGCGGAATTAGTCCTCACCCTTAATAATTTCTCCTTTGGCTCCTCCCACTTCCTCCAAACTAAAGGTGTAGCCATAGCCATGGGCAACCGCATGGGTCCTAGCTATGCCTGCCTTTTTGTCGGCCAAGTGGAGCAATCTACGTTCCAAGCCGACACCGGTATCTGTCCTCCTCTTTTCTTACGCTATATCGACGACTGCATCGGCGCTGCTTCCTGCACACATGCTGAGCTCGTCGACTTCATTAACTTCGCCTCCAACTTTCACCCCACCCTCAAACTCACCTGGTCTATTTCCAACACCTCCCTTCCCTTTCTAGATCTTTCTGTTTCTATCTCTGGAGACAGCCTATCCACCGATGTCTACTACAAACCTACAGGCGTCATCACTACCTCCTCCCATAGATGCTCTCTGGCCTGCTGAGTTCTGCCAGCATTTTATGTTTTCATTGAGTATAGGAGTTGGGATGTAATGTTAAAATTGTACAAGGCATTGGTAAGGCCAAATTTGGAGTATTGTGTACAGTTCTGGTCACCGAATTATCGGAAAGATGTCAACAAAATAGAGAGAGTACAGAGAAGATTTACCAGAATGTTACCTGGGTTTCAGCACCTAAATTACAGGGAAAGATTGAACAAGTTAGGTCTTTATTCTTTGGAGCGTAGGTTGAGGGGGGACTTGATAGAGGTATTTAAAATTATGAGGGGGATAGATAGAGTTGATGTGGATAGGCTTTTTCCATTGAGAGTAGGGGAGATTCAAACAAGAGGACATGAGTTGAGATTTAGGGGGCAAAAGTTTAAGGGTAACAAGAGGGGGAATTTCTTTACTCAGAGAGTGCTAGCTGTGTGGAATGAGCTTCCAGTAGAAGTGGTAGAGGCAGGTTCAGTAATATCATTTAAAGCAAAATTGGATAGGTATATAGACAGGAAAGGAATGGAGGGTTATGGGATGAGTGCGGGTCAGTGGAATTAGGTGAGAGTAAGCGTTTGGCACGGACTAGAAGGGCTGAGATGGCCTGTTTCCGTACTGTAATTGCTATATGGTCCTCAGGTTGAGGTTCTAAACTGTAAAAAGCCCAAATTTGAAGAAATGAGAAAGGATCTAAAAAGCGTGGATTGGGACAGGTTGTTCTCTGGCAAGGATGTTGTTGGTAAGTGGGAGGCTTTCAAAGGAGAAATTCTGAGACTGCCGTGTTTGTATGTTCCTGGCAGGGTTAAAGGCAAAATGAATAAGAATAAGAAACCTTGGTTCTTGAGGGATATTGGAACTCTGATAAAGAAGAAGAGGGAGATGTATGACATGTATAGGAAACAGGGAGCAAATAAGGTACTTGAGAAATATAAAAAGAGCAAAAAAATACTTAAGAAAGAAATCAGGAGCGCTAAAAGAAGACATGAGGTAACTTTGGCAGTCAAGGTGAAGGATAATCCAAAGAGCTACTACAGGTATATTAAGAGCAAAAGGCTAGTAAGGGATAAAATTGGTTCCCTTGAAGATCAGAGTGGTCGGCTATGTATGGAACCAAAAGAAATGGAGGAGATCTTAAATGGTTTTTTTGTGTCTGTATTTACAAAGGAAACTGGCATGGAGTCAATGGAAATATGGCAAACAAGTAGTAAGTTCATAGAACCTATACAGATTGAAGAGGAGAAGGTGCTTGCTATCTTGAGGCAAATCAGAGCAGATAAATCCCCAGGACCTGACAGGGTATTCCCTCGGACCTTGAAGGAGACTAGTGTTGAAATTGCAGGGACCCTGGCAGATATATTTAAAATGTCGGTATCTATGGGTGAGGTGCTGGAGGATTGGAGGCTAGCTCATGTTGTTCCGTTGTTTAAAAAAGGCTCTAAAAGTATTCTGGGAAATCATAGGCCGGTAAATTATTAGAAGGAGTACTAAGAGATAGGATCTACAAGTATTTAGATAGACAGAGACTTATTAAGAAGAGTCAACACAGCTTTGTGCGTGGTAGGTCATGTTTAACAAATCTATTAGAATTTTTCAAGGAGGTTACCAGGAGAGTGGATGTTGTCTACATGGACTTCAGTAAGGCCTTTGACAAGGTCCTGCATGGGAGGTTAGTTACGAAGATTCAGTTGCTAGGTATACATGGTGAGGTGGTAAATTGGATTAGACATTGGCTCAGTGGGAGAAGTCACGGAGTGGTAGTGGAGGATTGCTTCTCTGAGTGGAGGCCTGTGTCTAGTGGTGTGCCACAGGGATCGGTGCTGGGTCCATTGTTATTTGTCATCTACATCAATGATCTGGATGATAATGTGGTAAATTGGATCAGCAAATTTGCTGATGATACAAAGACTGGAGGTGTAGTGGACAGTGAGGAAGGTTTTCAAAGCTTGCAGAGGGATTTGGACCAGCTGGAAAAATGGGCTGACAAGTGGCAGATGGATTTTAATGCAGTTAAGTGCAGTTGGTTTGGAAGGACAAACCAAGGTAGGACTTACAAGGTAAATGGTAGGGCACTGAGGAGTGCAGCAGAACAGAGGGATCTGGGAATACAGATACAAAATTCCCTAAAAGTGGTGTCACAGGTAGATACAGTAGTAAAGAGAGCTTTTGGTACATTGGCCTTTATAAGTCTAAGTATTGAGTATAAAAGTTGGATTGTTATGGTGAGGTTGTATAAGGCATTGGTGAGGCTGAATTTCGAGTACTGTGTGCAGTTTTGGTCTCCGAATAACAGGAAAGAAATTAATAAGGTTGAAAGAGTGCAGAGAAGGTTTACAAGGATGATGCTGGGACTTGAGAAACTGAGTTACTGAGAAAGGTTGAATAGGTTAGGACTTTATTCCCTGGAGCATAGAAGAATGAGGGGAGACTTGATAGAGGTATATAACCTGGAGCGTAGAAGAATGAGGGGAGACTTGATAGTGGTATATATAATTATGATGGGTATAGATAGAGTGAATGCAAGCAGGCTTTTTCCCACTGAGGTTAGGGGGAGAAAAAAACCAGAGGACATGGGTTAGGGGTGAAGGGGGAATAGTTTAAAGGAACATTAGGGGGGGCTTCTTCACACAGAGAGTGGTGGGAGTGTGGAATGAGCTGCCAGATGAAGTGGTAAATGTGGGCTCACTTTTAGCATTTAAGAAAATCTTGGACAGGTACGTAGATGAGAGGTATATGGAGGAATATGGTCCAGGTGCAGGTCAGTGGGACTAGGCAGAAAAATGGTTTGGCACAGCCAAGAAGGGCCAAAAGGCCTGTTTCTGTGCTGTAATGTTCTATGGTTCTATGAAGACATTTTCCCCTCATATTCCCTTTATACCTCACCTTTCATGCTTAACCCATCACCTCTGGTTGTAGTCCTCATCTAACATCAGTGGAAAAAGCCTGCTTGCATTTAGCCTATCTATACCCCCCATAATTTTGTACATCTCTATCAAATCTCTTATGTTCTAAAGAATAAAGTCCTAACCTATTCAATATTTCCTTATAACTCAGGTCCTCAAGTGCCAGCAACATCCTTGTAAATTTTCCTCGTAATCTTTCAACTTTACTTACACCTTTCCTGTAGGCAGGTGTCAAAAACTGCATACAATACTCCAAATTAGGCCTCACGGAAGTCTTATACAACTTCAACATAACGTCTCATCTCCTGTACTCAATACATTGACTTATGAAGGCCAAAAACTTTCTTTACGACTCTATCTACCTGTGATGCTACTTTCAATGAATCATGGTCCTGTATTCCCAGATATGTTTGGTCTACAGCACTCCTCAGTGCCCTACCGTTCACTGTGTAAGACCTATCCTGGTTGGTCCTACCAAAGAGCAACACCTCACACTTGATTGCATGAAATTCCATCTGCACTCTCCAGTCCAGTTTTCCAGCTAGTCTTCCTCACTATTTATTAAACTCTTAATCTTGGTGTCCACCACAAATTTTCTGATCCAGTTGACCACGTTATCATCCAGATCATTGATATAAATGACAAACAATAACAGACCCAGTACTGATCCCTGCGGCACTCCACTAGTCACAGGCCTCCAGTCAGAGAGGCAACCATTTACTACCAATCTTTGGCTTCTCTAGATTTCTCATGGCTTTTAACAGCTTGCCAATCCTCAAACTTCCCACTAATTTTTGCTCTATTATATGCCCTCTCTTTTGCTTTTATGTTGGCTTTAACTTCCCTTGTCTGAAAGCCTTGCAACCTTGGTGAACTGAGTGACTACAGCCCGTAGCACGTCCTCTGTGTGCATGAGAAGAGCACAGTCATCTGCATATAGTAGTTTGAGATGGGCTCTTGCATGGTTTTTGTTCAGGCAAGAAGGCAAGGGAGGTTAAAGTTATTTCCCTCAGTGCAGAATCTAATGTAGATGCTCTCCGATGTGGTCTCTTTCGCTTCCTGTAGCATCATGATAAAAATGATGGCAAAGAGCGTTGGTGCCAAACACAACCTTGTTTCACACTGGTACTGCTGGGGAATGGGTGAGACAGGTCGCTGTTGTGTTTCGTCTGACCGCTTTGGCCTTTGTGGAGCTGCTGCTGGATGGTGAGGAATTTCGGGGGACAGCCGAGCTTTGATAGAATGCCCCAGAGACTGTCGCGGATTACTGTATCAATGGCCTTGGTCAGGTCAATGCACATCGCGTCCAGTCGCATGTTCTCCTGTATCTAGCGCAGGACGAAGATCATGTCGGATGTGCCTCTGTTCGCACGGATTCCCCGAGGTTGCCTTCGGCAATGGTAGGGAGATTCTGTCCAAGAGAATTCTGGCAAGGATCTTCCTGGCGGTGGCCCACAGGGTAACCCCTCTAGTTTGAGCAATCCGATTTCTCCCCTTTGTTCTTGGACAGGGAGACAATGACAGTGTCGTGTTGCTCATTTGGGACTGAACCTTTCTCTCAATGGAGTGTGAACAGGTTTGTGAGTTCACTCCAAAGAATGTCTCTGCCCATTTTGTATGCTTGAAGATCATTAGATTTTCAGATGTTAAGAGAAATAAGAATGTGGGGTTAACATGGCACTTACAAAGAAGAGCAAATGAAGTCTTATTGAATGATGGAGCTGCATGGCCTACTTCCAGTTTCACATTATTTCTCGAGCTCAAACAGTTTCCTTCTGCAGGTGATAAACTGTTTGAGCTTGAGAATATTTAAATTACTGTGGGAAAAAAATGACATTTTGTGTTTTTGAAATAGTGACCACATGTAGGGTATAGGACAGACAGGCGAAGGTTGATTAACTGTGCAATTTTTGTCTTTTGTCAAAAGTAAGACTGATTTGCTTTTAATTAAATGCAAAGTTGCCAGTGATATTGACTTGATAACTACAACAGTGATTCAGACCAAATTTGCCCTTTCTATATCTCCTCCATACTCTTTGAATGCTTATGACAAACAGTGTGTTCATAGCTTGCATTTGAAGATGCCTTCAGTAACTCGAAACAACCTCTTAAGACACAACTCAAGACTAAAACCAACCAGTGGGTAAAGGTGTACTGACACAAGTGGCTCAGCTGTTAAAAATGGTGCATCCAGTTACTTCTGGCTAAGATGATACTACCAAACGTGTGCAACAGCTTTCTGGTAGTCAAAAAGCTAAGAAATCCAACTAAAAGCATCACTAAAAAAATACTTTTACAGAGGTAAATTGTGCTTAATTCTCACTGCAAATAGTGAATGGAGAGCAATATGAGGCACGTTCTGGGATGAGCTGAGCTGGTATGTTGCAGATGGAGTTCTGATACCCATACAGCTGGCCCGGCAGCCCGGTAGTGAGGCTGGATGCTCTCAGTGCCAAAAGCATAAGTTCTGATGCTCGTTCAACTGGCCCAGGTGCAAGGCTGGATTGCTCCACACGCTGAACCGATTCAAAGAGTTGGAGAGTGGCTTCAGGCTGGGTGACAAAAGCTGGGTCCAGAAACACTGGGCAGTAAAATCTGGGCCCAGAGAGTCACCAGGCGTTAAAATCTGGGCCCAGAGAGCGTCACTGGGCGGTAAAATCCAGGCTCAGGGAGATTCACTGGGTGGTAAAATCCGGGCCCAGAGTGTGTCACTGGGCGGTAAAATCCAGGCCCAGGGAGATTCACTGGGCGATAAAATCTGGGCCCAGAGAGACTCACTGGGTGGTAAAATCTGGGCCCAGAGTGTGTCACTGGGCAGTAAAATTGGGGCCCAGAGAGAGTCAATGGGCGGTAAAATCCAGGCCCAGAGTGTGTGACTGGACGGTAAAATGTTGGCCCAGAGAGAGTCACAGGGTGGTAAAATCCAGGCCCAGAGTGTGTGACTGGACGGTAAAATGTTGGCCCAGAGAGAGTCACAGGGTGGTAAAATCCGGGCCCAGAGAGATTCACTAGGCGGTAAATTCTGGGCCCAGAGAGAGTCACTGGGCAGTAAAATCCGGGCCCAGAGAGAGTCACTAGGTGGTAAAATCCAGGCCCAGAGAGAGTCACTGGGTGGTTAAAACTGGGCCTAGAGAGAGTCACTGGGTGGTGAGTTCTTTCTCCTTGCAAGGGTTTTTTCTTATTTTTAAACCATAAAAGAGTGATAGGGCCACCAAAGTGGGGCTAGAGTCAAAGTGGGAACTTACAGGCTTCACTCAAGTGGCTTTGATGAGAAGAGGCTGAGACCAAAGAAACCATATAACCATATAACAATTACAGCACGGAAACAAGCCATCTCGGCCCTTCTAGTCTGTGTCGAACGCTTACTCTCACCTAGTCCCACCGACCTGCACTCAGCCCATAACCCTCTATTTCTTTCCTGTCCATATACCTATCCAATTTTTTTTTTAAATCACAAAATCGAACCTGCCTCTACCACTTCTACTGGAAGCTCATTCCACACAGCTACCACTCTCTGAGTAAAGAAGTTCCCCCTCTTGTTACCCCTAAACTATTGCCCCTTAACTCTCAACTCATGTCCTCTTGTTTGAATCTCCCCTACCTTCACTGGAAAAAGCCTATCCACACCAACTCTATCTATCCCCCTCCTAATTTTAAATACCTCTATCAAGCCTCCCCTCAACTTTCTACACTCCAAACAATAAAGACCTAACTTGCTCAACCTTTCTCTGTACCTTAGGTGCTGAAACCCAGGTAACATTCTAGTAAATCTCCTCAGTACTCTATCTCTATTTTGTTGACATCTTTCCTATAATTCGGTGACCAGAACTGTACACAATACTCCAAATGTGTCCTCACCAATGCCTTGTACAATTTTAACATTACATCCCAACTCATATACTCAGTGCTCTGATTTATAAAGGCCAGCATACCAAAAGCTTTCTTCACCACCCTATCCACATGAGATTCCACCTTCAGGGAACTATGCACCATTATTCCTAGATCACTCTGTTCTACCACATTCCTCAATGCCCTACCATTTACCATGTATGACTTATTTTGACTATTCCTACCAAAATGTAGTACCTCACATTTATCAGTATTAAACTTCATCTGCCATCTTTCAGCCCACTCTTCTATCTGGCCTAAATCTCTTTGCAAGCTTTGAAAACCTACTTCAATACCCACAATGCCACCTATCTTAGTATCATCTGCATACTTACTAATCCAATTTACCACCCCATCATCCAGATTATTAATGTATATGACAAACAACATTGGACCCAGTACAGATCCCTGAAGCACACCACTAGTCACCGGCCTCCAACCTGACAAACAGTTATCCACCACTACTCTCTGGCATCTCCCATCCAGCCACTGTTGAATCCATTTCACTACTTCAATATTAATACCTAACGATTCAACCTTACTAACTATCCTTTCGTGTGGAGCCTTGACAAAGACCTTACTGAAGTCCATATAGACAACATCCACTGCTTTACCCTCGTCAACTTTCCTAGTAACCTCTTCAAAAAATTCAATAAGTTTGCCAAACATGACCATCCACACACAAATCCATGTTGACTGCTCCTAATCACACCCTGTCTATCTAGATAATTATATATACCATCTCTAAGAATACTTTCCATTAATTTACCCACCACTGATGTCAAACTTACAGGCCGATAATTGCTAAGTTTACTCTTAGAACCCTTTTTAAACAATAGAACCACATGAGCAATACGCCAATCCTCCGGCACCATCTCCGTTTCTAATGACATTTGAAATATTTCTGTCAGAGCCCCTGCTATTTCTACACTAACTTCCCTCAAGGTCCTGGGGAATATCCTATCTGGACCCAGAGACTTAACCACTTTTATATTCATTAAAAGCCCCAGTACTTCCTCTTCTTTAATCCTCAGTTTCCATAACTACCCTACTTGTTTCCCTTACCTTACACAATTGAATATCCTTCTCCTTAGTGAATACCGAAGAAAAGAAATTGTTCAGAATCTCCCCCATCTCTTTTGGCTCCACACATAGCTGTCCACCCTGATTCTCTAAGGGACCAATTTTATCACTCACTATCCTTTTGCTATTATAACTGCAGAAACCCTTTGGATTTATTTTCACCTTACTTGCCAAAGCAACCTCATATCTTCTTTTAGCTTTTCTAATTTCTTTCTTAAGATTCTTTTTACATTCTTTATGTTCCTCGAACACCTCACTTACTCCATGCTGCCTATATTTATTGTAGATCTTTCTCTTTTTCCGAACCAAGTTTCCAATATTCCTTGAAAACCATGGCTCTCTCAAACTTTTAACCTTTCCTTTCAACCTAACAGGAACATAAAGATTCTGTACCTTCATAATTTCACCTTTAAATGACCTCCATTTCTCTATTACATCCTTCCCATAAAACAAATTGTCCCAATCCACTCCTTCTAAATCTTTTCGCATCTCCTCAAATTAGCCTTTCTCCAATCAAAAACGTCAACCCTGAGTCCAGTCCTATCCTTCTCCATAATTATATTGAAACTAATGGTATTGTGATCACTGGACCCGAAGTGCTCCCCAACACATACCTCCGTCACCTGACCTATCTCATTCCCTATAAGAAAATCCAACACTGCCCCTTCTCTAGCAGGTACCTCTATGTATTGCTGTAAAAAACTATCCTGCACGCATTTTGCGAACTCCAAACCATCCAGCCCTTTTACAGAATGAGCTTCCCAGTCTATGTGTGAAAAATTAAAATCTCCCACAATCCAACTCTGTGCTTACTACAAATATCTGCTATCTCCTTACCAATTTGCTCTTCCAATTCTCGCTCCCCATTAGGTGGTCTATAATACACCCCTGTAAGTGCTACTACACCTTTCTCATTCCTTAATTCCACCCAAATAAGACTCCCTAGGCGAGCCCTCTAATCTATCCTGCCAAAGCACCGCTGTAGTATTTTTTTGGACAAGCAATGCAACACCTCTCCCTCCTGCTCCTCCGACTCTATCACACCAGAAGCAACAAAATCCAGGAATATTTAGTTGCCAATCACACCCTTCCTGCAACCATGTTTCACTAATAGCTACAACATCATATTTCCAGGTATCAATCCATGCTCTAAGCTCATCCACCTTTCTTACAATGCTCCTAGCATTAAAATAGATGCATTTAAGAAACTCTCCACCTCTTCCTCTCTGTTTATCCCTAACGGTGCAAACTACTTTATTATCTTTTTCTTCCTTCTCCCCTACATCTTCGGTCTGAGCGCTCCCCCTCTCTATCACCTGCCTATCCTCCCTCACTCAGTGTCTACAGCTTTCTCTATTTGTGAACTAACCTCCTTTCCCCTAGTCTCTTCAAATTGATTCCCACCCCCCAACAATTCTAGTTTAAAGTCTCCCCAGTAGGCTTAGCAAATCTCCCCTTACACGTAAGAAGGGTAGGTTTTTCCCTTCATTGTTGTTGATTTGGTCTTGGTTGCCTATAGTATAGTGCAGGTAGGATGGCAGATATGGCAGTGGAATGCTCCTCCTGTAGGATGTGGGAATTCATGGAACCTGATAGTCTCCCTGATGACACCTCAGGAAGTGTAGCTAACACCAGCTCATGAAAGACCACGTTAAGGAGCTGGAGCTGTAGTTGGATGAATAAAGAATCATCCAGGATGCAGAGCAATTGATAGAAAAGATTTTTGAGCAGGTGGTTAACACCCAGAGTGCAGATTTCAGGGAGTAGATGGGTGAACACCGAGAGAGGTAAAGGGAGCAAGATGTCAGTGCAGGATCCCCCTGTGGCCATTCCCCTCAGCAACAGGTATACCCCTTTGGATACTGATGAAGGGGGTGACCTATCTGAGCAAGGCAGCAGAAGCTAGACCAATAGCACTGTAGTTGGCTCTGAGCTTCAGAAGGGTAGGGTGAAGTCATAGTGGACTTGATAGTTAGGGGGACGGTAAGAGATTCTGCAGCAGCAAAAGAGACGCCAGAATAGCGTGTTGCCTCCCAGGCGCTAAAGTCCAGGATGTCTCTGAGCAGTTGCAGAATATTCTTGAAGGGAAGGGTGAGCAGCCAGAGATGTGGTACATGTTGGTACCAATGACAGAGGCAGGAGAGGGGTAGAGGTCCTGCACAGTAAGTTTAGGAAGGAGGCTGAAGAGCAGGACCTCCAAGGTGGTAAGGTAATCTCCAGATTATTCCCAGTGCAACGATCTAGGAAAGGTCAGAACTGGAAGATAGTGCAGATGAATGAGTGAATGACGGAATGGTGCAGGGTGCAGGGTTTCAAGTTCTTGGATCATTGTACACTTTTCTGGGGAAGGGGTGGGACGGGTTGCACCTGAACTAAAGAGGAACCAAAATCCTGAGAGGGTGGTTTGTTACTGCTATTGGGAAGGGTTTAAAATAGGTTTGCAGGGGGGTGGGAACTCAAGAGGCAGAGAATGGGGCACACAAGTAGAGACAGCTTGTAGGGAGTTTGTGAGGAAAGGTAGGCAGATGATAGAGCAAAGGTGCACTCAGCCAGATGGTTTGAGATCTGTCTACTTTAATGCAATGAGTGTCATATACAAGGTGCAGCCTAGATAAATACTTGGAACTATGATGTGGCTATTACAGAGACTTGGATGTCTCAGGGGCAGGAATAGTTGCTAAGAGTGTCGGGCCTTAGGTGTTTCAAAAAGGACAAGAGGGAGGCAAAAGACGTGGGGGTGTGGCATTGCTAATCAGGGATAGTATTGCGGCTGCAGAAAAGGAGGAGGTCATGAAGGGATTATCTACTGGGTCAGTGTGGGTGGAAGTCAGAAACAAGAAGGGGGTAATAACTGTACAGGGTGTTTTTTTATAGACCCCCCCCCCCCCACCAATAGTAACAGAGACATCAAGGAGGAGATAGGGAGGCAGATTCTGGAATGGTGCAATAATAACAGGGTTGTTGTGATGGGTGATTTTTAACTTTCCTAATGCTGACTGGCACCTCCTTAGAGTAAGGTGTTTGGATGGGGTAGAGTTTGTTAAATAAGCCTACTACAGGAGAGGCTGCACTTGATCTAGACTTGGGAAATGAACTTGATTAGATGTAGGATCTCTCGGTGGGAGAACATTTTGGAGGTAGTGATCACAATTCTGTCTCCTTTACCATAGCGCTGGAGAAGAATAGGAGCAGACAATTTGGGAAAACATTGAATTGGGGTAGGGAGAAATATGATGATATTAGGAAGGAACTTGGGAACATAAATTGGGAGCAGATGTGCTCAGGGACATGCAGGGCAGAAATGTGGCAAATACTTGGGGATCATTTGCATGGCATTCTGCATAGGCATGTTCCATCAAGGCGGGGAAAGGTTGGTAGGGTAAAAGAACCATGTTGTTCAATGTAGAAAATCTAGTTAAGAAGAAAAGCTTATGAAAGGTTCAAAAAACTAACTGTTAGAGCTCTAGAAAATTACAAGGGTGCCAGGAAGGAGCTTAAGAATGAAATTAGGAGAGCTAGAAGGGGCCATGAGCAGGATTAAGGAAAACCCCAAGGTATTCTATAAGTATGTGAAGAGCAAGAGGGTGAGCTGTGTGAGAATAGGCCCAATCAGGTGCAACAGTGGAAACCTGTGCATGGAGTCAGAGGACGTTGCGTAAGTACTTAATGAATATTTTGCTTCAGTATTCACCAGAGAAAAGGACCCTGGCAATTGTGGGAATGACTCACAGCGCATTGAAATGCTTGAGCATATAGACATTAAGAAAGAGGATGTGCTGGAGCTTTTGAAAAGCATTCAGTTAGATAAGTCGCTGGGTCCGGATGAGATATACCCCAGGCTACTCTGGGAAGCAAGGGAGGAGATGGCTGAGCCTCTGGCAATGATCATTCCATTATCAATAGGGAAGGGAGAACTACCAGTGGATTGGAGGGCTGCAAATCATAGAAACATAGTTATGCCAAAAATATCCCTACCGTAGAAATTATCTGGCTTACCTATTGCCCTCTATATGTTGTTCCCTTGTTCAAGAAAGAGTGTTGAGAGACCCCAGGAAATTATAGACCAGTGAATCTTACTTCAATAGTGGGCAAGTTGTTGGAGAAGATCCTGAGAGGCAGGATTTATGAGCATTTGAAGAGACATAATCTGATTAAGGATAGTCAGCATGGCTTGGTTAAGGGCAGGTATTGAGGATGTAACAAAACACATTGATGAAGGTAGAGCAGTGGATGTAGTGTACATGGATTTCTGTAAGGCATTTGATAAGGCTCCCCAAGCAAAGCTCACTCAGAAAGTAAGGAGGCATGGGATCCAAGAGACTTTGCTTTGTGGATCCAGAGCTGGCTTGCCCACAGAAGGCAAAGGGTGGTTGTAGATGGTTTGTATTCTGCATGGAGGTTGGTGCTCTGTGGTGTTCCACAGGGATCTGTTCTGGGACACCTTCCTCTTCGTGATTTTTTTTATAAATTACCTGGATGAGGAAGTAGAAGGGTGGGTTAGTAAATTTGCTGATAACACAAAAGTTGGAGGTGTTGTGGATAGTCTGGAGGGTTGTCAGAGGTTACAGCGTGACATTGATAGGATGGGGAACTGAGTCGAGAAGTGGCAGATGGAGTTCAACCCAGATAAGTGTGAAGTGATTCATTTCAGTAGGTCCAATTTGAAGACAGAATACAATATTAAAGGTAAGACTCTTGGCAGCGTGGAGGATCAGAGAGATCTTGGGGACCATGTCTATAGGACACTCAAAGCTGCTGCACAGATTGACAGTGTTGTTAAGAAGGCGTATAGTCTGTTGCCCTTCATCAACCATGGGATTGAGTTCAAAAGCCATGAGGTAATGTTACAGCTATATACAGCCTTAGTTAGACCCCACTTGGAATACTGTGTTCTGTTCTGGTCACCTCATTACAGGAAGGATGTAGATACTATAGAGACAGTGCAGAGGAGATTTACAAGGATGTTGCCTGGATTGGAGAACGTGCCTTGAGTGAACTTCGCCTTTTCTCCTTGGAGTAACGGAGAATGAGATGTGACCTGATAGAGGTGTATAAGATGATGAGAGGCATTGATTGCGTAGGTAGCCAGAGGCTCCCAGGGCTGAAATGGCTAACATGAGGGGGCATAGTTTTAAGGGGCTTGAAAGTAGGTACAAGGGGGTTGTCAGGGGTAAGTTTTTCACACAGAGAGTGGTGTGTGCTTGGAATGCACTACCAGTAATGGTGGTAGAGACAGATACAATAGGGTCTTTTAAGAGACTCTTGGATAGGAAGATGGAGCTTAAAAAAATAGAGGGCTATGTGGTAGGGAAATTCTATGCAGTTTCTAGAGTAGGTTACATGGTCGGCACAACATTGTAGGCTGAAGGGCCTGTAACATGCTGTAGATTTCTATGTTCTATATTCTAAAATCTGGGCTTGGAGCGAGTTGCTGTGTGGCAAAATCTGGGCCCAGAGCCTTTCCAACAGCGGTGCCTGACTCCTAGTGCTAGGTATGATTTGCTGTTTAGACAATTTAAACACCAGCCCATTTTCATTTGCTCTGCGCGATCTTCAATCTTCTCTCCAGGTCAATGGATCCTTTCGCTGTTCCGTTGTTTGGTCTATATAAACACCGGCCCAGATAGACTGAAAAGACAGGGAGTTGGGATTGGGACGAGAGCCGTTTTAGTTCGTTCTCCATAGTACTGAAGCTCTGTGCTCCATGCCTGCTATTGTGATGAACTTTGGGCCTAGTCCATGTTGCTCTGGGGTTCAGATCCAAGGACTCATTTTGGTTCAGAAAACTTTTGTTCGCTTGAATTGTTGGCACAATTTACATTTTTTTCCTCTTTCCCTTTGCATTTAGTGTTGGTCTTTATTTTTAATTTTATTTCTTTAATTTGGTTCTTTCAAGTTTCTTGACTACCTGTGAGCAAGCAAATCTCAAGGGTGTATAATTTATACATTTTTTGATAATAAATTTATTTGAATCTTGAATCTTTGCTGGGACCTTTGTGTATAAATGACCTGGATGAGAATGTAGGTGGCCTGATTAAAATATGTTGAATCATACATAGCAAGGAAGTTTGTCTCAGGATACAGTGGACTAGAAATGGAGCAAGCAAAACTGGCTCACCTACTGAGTATTTTCAGTACTTTCTGCAGCTGACAGAAGCTGCTCTTATTAATAAACTGCTGAGAAGAAAAAATTTTACTGAAAGGCTTCACTTAAACAGCAGGATCAAAAAATAATAACTTTATAGAAAGCCTGTAAAGTACTTTGAATGAATAAATGAACCCTGCAGATAAACTGAAATTTGAAAGCATAGGGAAATGAAGAAATATTACACATAGAAATAAATAAAGGCAAAGTGCTTTAGCTTTTACAAAACAGTACCTCTGTTCTTCCTGGACAATGCCTTCCAGAGAACTCATATGTCCTGCCACCTCTGGCTCACTGTTCAGATGGTCATCTATATTTGGTCTGTAACAGAAACACACCATTAAAATTGGAAATCTGACTTTCTGATTCATAAGATTAGATTAAATTAAAACTTGCTATTCACAAATGTGAATGAATTATCCTCTTGAGCCACAGCAACAATTACAATAAGGCGCTCACACGTTTTGAACAGCCTGCACATTACCGGTCACAGGACATGTTAGCATCACTCCTTTCCATGAATCACTGTGATGACTAATTACATGGAATGCTCATAACATGCATGAAAAAGACAAGAGTAAATCAACAACAGAATGGTTTAAAAAGAAGAAAATTTGAGGACTTTGGCTCAGCGATTCCAAAACACAAGCAGTTGAGTAAGGAGGAATGGCCTAAAATTCCTCCAAGCTGATGCGCAGGACTGATCAACAGTTACTGGAAACAAGCAAACTAAGATAGATGCGAAGCCATGGGCCGCTCTGTCAGTCTTGTCCCTCCCCCCCACCCCCCAGCGAGTGTCTGTACACAAAAAATAAGATGATCTTGCAAGAAAGACAGTAACATCTCAGCAAAGGCAAGTGTTTACATTCCCTCATGTATTAAACAAAAAAGAACCAAAATAATATAATCTCTTAAAGAGAAAAACCAGTCCCATCTTAAATTAAGCTTTAAATCTCTAAGAAAACTATTAAATTTGGTTATATATCGCTATAATAAAACAGATTTAAAAAGAAGGGTTAATATTATATTTAACCGAACTAAATATACAGAAATGTTAATTACCGGTAGTAATATCATAAGTAACTAAACCCTCCCAGATATATATATAAAAAGAAACCGTATTAATAGGAAAGAAAACTACCAGTTAGAAACAACAAAAAGAAACATCAAAATCAAATATTAGATAAAAGGAACAAATCCCTTTATCCTCTTTTCTCAGTCAAATATCTAATTAGCCATTTAAACAGTCAAACTTGAGCCGTAAATCTTCTTTCCAAAAAGAAATCCATTAGGATATAATAATAAGCAGGTTTTCTTATCTTCTTTTATTAATCTCTCAATAAAATATCCAATTAGCCTTCATATATCTTCTTTTTAAACTATGAATAATATACAAATAATCAAACAGCTTTTCAGATAGTTCGTTTGGTAGTAACATCAAACTACCAAATAATACGGTGATAGGTATAGCCTGAACAAAATCCAGCGCGGCTTTGGGGTCGAAGAAAGTACGTGGAGAAGAATTAGGAGGAGAAACTTTCATTCTTGTTGGATATCTCAGAGAGGGAAATAATTTCTTATCATATGCTTGTTTCATTACCGAAGCAAATCTTGATCTTTGTTCCATTACTTCTTTCGGGTAATCTTCATAAAAACGGAGCTCAGACTCGTTGAATCTGAAAAAACTCTGTTTTCTTGCCTGCTGCATTATTTGATCTTTAATTTTAAAGTGATGAAAACAAACCAAAATAACTCTTGATCTGCTTGAGTTTTTAAATTTCAAAAGTCTGTGTGCTCTTTCAATAGCAGGTGGCTTTGATAAAATAGTCGGAAATAAAGTATGAAAGAGCTTACCAAAGTAAACTGTTAAATCTCCATTTTCAGCTTCTTGCAATCCAACGATTCGTATTTTGTTTCGGCGAGACCTGGTTTCTAAATCTATAATCTTACCATGATATTTTTGCAAACTGGTTGTAGTTTCAGACAATTTCTGCTTGGTTAACTTCAATTCCTCTTCGTGTTTAGTAACTTGAGTCTCCACATCTTTAAGATTTCCCAGAAATAACTTCATTTCATTATTATCCTTTTCCAGTTGATCTTTAATTACCGTAATCTGTTCTTGAATTAAATTCAATGTCCGAATGATGTCTTCAGCCCATGATGGCATTTCATCAGATCTTTCCTTCGGCATCTTTCCTTTTCCATTCCCTTTGTCAGTAGATTCATGCAAATTTTTCTCACTTCTGGTAGACATATTACTCCCCTTCAAGAATCAGCAATTAAAAATTATAAATTCAAAATTTAAGCTGGGGGGGAGAGAGAGAAAGCTAAGAGCAGCACAGAATTACTGCTACTCCATCGACAGACAGAGGCGGTCTCCTATCTTAGTTCGCTTGCCTTTTTTCGGGCTTTTGGGAGGGTGGGTGGGTTTAGAGTTAGGAGTTTTCTTTTTACCATTGGGTGGTTCCGGAGCATGCGTGTTTTCTATATGGTTGTATTTCTCATCACCGCCATCTTTGATAATCCCATATTGGTATGTTCTCTGCGCATGTATAAATTAGAATAAAATTATACTATGGCAGTCAAACGGATTAATGTAATAAGTTGGAATGTACGTGGTTGGAATCATCCTATCAAAGGAAAAAAGACTTTTAAAATTATTAATCAATTCCAACCTGATATAATTTTTGCTCAGGAGACACATATCAAGGCGGGAGATCAAAATAGGTTTTTTAGATGGTGGAATGGCCTGCAGCTACATGCTACTTCGCAAAGTAAAACTAAGGGCGTATCTATCTTTATTAAATCTAATATATTTACTCAAGAGGATATTGAATCAGACTCTAATGGTAGGTTTTTAATTGTTAAAGAAGTGATTTGTAATAGAAAGGTTGGTTTAGTTAATTTGTATGGTCCCAATTTAGATGATCCTTCTTTTTTTTAAAAAGTATTTGCTTTATTGCCAGATTTAAATGAGTATATGTTAATAATGGGTGGGGATTTCAACTGTTGTTTAAATCCTATGATTGATAAGAGTTCAACTAATCAGAGACTTCCAAACTGCTCTGCATCAGTTATCAACTCCTTTTTGATCGATTTTGGGTTGATTGAATTATGGAGGCATTTACACCCTGATAATAGAGAATATTCCTTCTTTTCACATGTCTACAAAAAATATTTGAGGATTGATTATATTATAATTGATCCCTGCCTTTTGCCTAATGTTAAAAACTGTGAATATGACGCTATTGCTATATCTGATCATGCGCATTTGAGTTTGTCCTTTGAATTTGACGATGTCATTTTTGTCCGTCCACCATGTCTCAGACTTTATTGCAAAACTCTGATTTTATCAGTTTTATTGAAAGCCAGATAAAATATTTTTTTATTTTTAATGATATAGGAGGTATGTCCAAATTAATTATATGAGATACATTCAAAGCATTTTTATGTGGTCAGTTTATTTCTTATTCAGCTAAACTCAAAAAACAGACAAAAGCAGAATTAGATATAATTTCAAAACAAATTCAGGATTTAGATAATGTCTATGCGGTTTCCCCTAATATTGGCTTATTTAAAAAAAGAGTGGAACTTCAATCACAATATAATCTATTATTAACTCATCCAATTGAAGGTTATCTACTTAAGTTAAAGAGCCAATTTTATATGTTTGGAGATAAAAATAATAAATTACTTGCATTTTAATTAAAATTGGCTGGAGCCAAAAGGCAAATCTTGAAAATTTGTAGAAAGCATGGTACCTTGGCTCAGGAATATGAAGAAATCAATAAGATTTTCCAAGATTTCTATACTGAACTTTATAAATCTCAATCTTCAGTAGATTCTTCTGAAATGAATGCTTTTTTGAGAAAGATTGTTTTCCCTAAATTTTCTGCTGAGGATCAAAAAACTCTTGATGCCCAAATTACTGAATCCGAAATCCATAAAGCTATTTTTTTCAATGCAATCTGGTAAGGCCCCAGGACTTGGTGGTTATCCTGTAGAATTTTATAAAAAATTTAGAAAACTGCTTTCTCCATATATGTTGGAGATGTTTAAAGATTCTTTTGTGAAAAGTGACCTATCCTCTACTTTCTATGAAGCTTCTATTTCTTTAATCCTCAAAAAGGATGAAGATCCTACTGATTGTGCCTCATACAGACCTATTTCATTACTGAATGTTGATGCTAAGGTTCTCTCAAAGATAATGGCCAATCGGTTGGAGAGTATTTTGGGTAAAATCATTTTTAAAGATCAAACAGGCTTTATAAAGGGTCGTTACTCTTTTTCAAATGTTCGGAGATTATTTAACATTATATGTTCGCCCACTTCTAAAACTCCACAATGTGTTATATCTTTGAATGCTGAAAAAGCATTTGATCGAGTCGAATGGAAATATTTATTGAATGTTTTAGAAAAATTTGGTTTTGGTATTAATTTTAGTAATTGGATTAAAATGATATATAAAGCTCCTGTTGCTACTGTTGTCACCAATAACTGTAGGTCTTCCCTTTTTCAGCTGTCACGGGGGACAAGACAAGGTTGTCCATTAAGTTATTTAACTTAATATTAGAACCCCTTACTATTGCTCTTCGTGAAGCTAGAAATATTCATGGGATTTTTATGAATGAGACCATGCACAAGATCGCTCTTTATGCTGATGATTTATTGGTATATATATCTAAGCCTGAAGAATCTATTCCTGCTTTGCTAAAGTTGATTTACAAATTTGCAGATTTTTCAGGATATAAAATAAATTTTAGTAAAAATGAATTACTTCCTTTAAATGAATTTGTCTCTACCTTTATTTGATTTTGAGAAGAGATGGGGCTCATTTGCTCGTTACTATCATTTCAGTTAACTGATAGATCTCCTCCACGATCTAAGTGTAAATTTTGTTTTGATATATTTTTTCTTCTTGTTGGCGGTTTGATGTTTATTTTTAGAAGCTTTCTATATGACGCATGGCTCCGGGGTTGTGCCCTCAATGGGTTCTTTTTTTTTCTCACTTTTCTTGCTTAGTAGGGTTTTTTTTTAATTCACAAAAATTTTCAATTTTCAGGATAATTAAAAAAATTTTTTTGAGGCATTGTAAGTGTTGTTACTTCGATGTACCTGTGTATTTTTGAATAATAATAAAAAGATTTGAAAAGAAAAGAACAGTTACCGGAAACATTTAGTTGAAGTTGTTGCTGTATGTGGGGGGGGGGGGGGGGGGGGGGGGGGAGGGGAGGGAGTCACACCAGTTACTGAAGAAAAGGTTCACGTACTTTTTTCCAACAAATGCATATAATATTGGATCAACTTTGAAGCTGTACCCTCAAGTTCTGGACAATCTCACCAAAGAAAACATTGTCTCCACATCTACCTTATCTAGTCCTTTCAATATTCGGTAGCTTTCAATGAGATCCCCCCCCCCCCCCCCCCCACATTCTTCTAAATTCAGTACAGGCCCAAAGCTACCAAATGCTCCTCATATGTTAACCCTTTCAATCCCGGAATCATCCCCGTGAACCTCCTCTGGGACTCTCTCCAATGGCAACACATCCTTTCTGAGATATGGAGCCCAACACTGTTGAGAATACTCCAAGTGTGGCCTGACTAGTGTCCTATAAAGGCTCAGCATTATCTTCTTTCTTTTATATTCTATTCCCTTGAACTAAATGCCAACATTACATTTGCCTTCTTTACCACAGACTCAACCTGCAAATTAACCTTCTGGGAGTCTTGCACGAGGACTCTGAAGTCCCTTTGCACATCTGATGTTTGAGATTTCTCCTCATTTAGATAATAGTCTGCATTATTGTTTCTTTTACCAAAATGCATTATCCTACATTTCCCAACACTGTATTCCACCTGCCACATTTTTCCCCATTCTTCCAATTTGTCTAAGTTCTGCAGCAATCACAGTACTTTCTCAGCACTACCTACATCTTGTATAATCTGCTAACATTTTGTTACAAAGCCATCAATTCCATGATCTAAATCATTAACAAACAATGTGAAAAGCAGCAGTCCCCATGACCCCTGAGGAACATCACTAGTCATTTGTAGCCAAACAGAAAAGATTCCCTTTATTCCCACACGCTACATCCTGGTTATCAGCCATTCCTCTATCCATACCAGTATCTTTCATGTAAAGCCAGGGGATTTTATCTTGTTATGCAGCCTCTTGTATGGCACCTTATCAAATGCCTTCTGAAAATCCAAGTAAATTACATCCACAACTCTCCTACGTCCACCTCGCTTGTTACTTCCTTGAAGAACTTTAACAGATTAGTCAGGCAAGATTTCCCTTTTCAGAAGCCATGCTGACTTTGACTTATTTTATCACCAGTCTCCAAATATCCTGAAACCTCATCCTTAATAATGGACTCCAACACTTCCCCAACCATTGAGGTTAGGCTAACTGGCCTATAATTTCCTTTCTTTTGCCTTCGTCCCTTCTTAAAGAGTGGAGTGACATTTGCAATCTTCCAGTCCTCCAGAACCATGTCCAGAACCATGCCAGAATCAAGTGATTCTTGAAAGATCATAACCAATGTATCGGTTACCGTAGATTCCGGACTACAGAGCGCACCTGATTAAAAGCCGCTGGCTCTAATTTTAGAAAGAAAATCAATTTTTTACTTGTACAGGCCGCACCGGATTTTCGGCCGCAGGTGTCCCACGTTGTAATATGAGATATTTACACAGAAAGATATTACACGTGAGGATTTTTTAACTTTTAATTAAATCCATATGGTAACATAAACAAATACATATTGCAAATGCTTTTTTTCGAACCGTGCCTGTAACGCGGCTACTTTTAAATATACGTTGCGTATACTTTTTTACTGAACAACATTCCAATATCTCCTAACAACTGGTAAAAAATATATATACTGCAGCCTACCAGGAAAAGTTATTGATCGCCTTTAACTTAAAAGCAGCGTTTTGGCTCCACCGCTCCGCCGCTCGCCCCTGCCATCCCGTTTATCACAAACTGGTATTTTTCCCACAAGACGCGGCGAAACCGGGTGTGACGTCATAGCATCCCGCGATGTAGTACAGAAAACAAATATAGTTAAAACTCTTCTAACTTTAACTAGAAAATGAATTACTAAGCGAAAATATTATAAACTAAATAACTGCCATAAAGGCAGCACAATGCTTTTCTTCGAGTGTTTTCCATGTTGATGAGGGTGAGTACAAATGACTGATTTACAATAATTTAATTGTGAAAGTGCGCTTGATTTATCGTACAATTTCATTGGACCTCTGTGAACTACTCATCAATTTTATTGGTCTACTGTTACGAGGCAAAATGTTTTTGGCGGCATGAAAAAAAAATGCATTAGCCGCACCGTATTAAAGGCCGCAGAGTTCAAAGCTGTTCAAAATGTGGGAAAAAAGTAGCGGCTTAAAATCCGGAATCTACGGTATTTGTTCAGCAACCTCTCTCAGATCTCTGGGATCACTATCATCTTGTAGACTTTAAACCATTTTCCCCACTACCAATACACATTTTTGTCTCATCTGCAAACTCACTCACCTTACCTCCTACATGAACAACATTAAGATTTATGTTATATGTACATTTCAAACTTGCTAAGGGCTGTCACACAGCCAGAGTCATCCAGCATTGATGAGTTACTCCGCTCTTCAGCCTGCTGAGAAAACACTCATTTGCACCAATCCAATGCACTTCCCAAAATTCAAGCATCCAAGGCAGAACTGAACCCAGGTCTCTTAAAGCTGTGCAGCCTCCTCACTTCAGAAAAGAAAAGCTCAACACATTAGTCCATAGGCAGTATGGTGGGATCCTTCATGATATTGCTGGCCTTCTATTGACACCATATATATCCTTGTGCACAGACTTGCAATGTGTGTCACAAAGTCAAGTTCACTCGACTATATTCCATGTGCACACTCTTAGATGGGTCAAGACAATAAAGGCCGCAGGTGCTGGACTCAGGATGTTGACAGAATGGTGAAAGACCTCATTAGAGTGGATGTGGAGAGGGTGCTTCAGTGTGCTAAGTGTGGCCTACGGATAGGCCACACTTAGACCCCCTCCAGTTCGCCTATCAGCCCTGACTAGGAGTTGAGGATGCCATCGTCTACCTACTGAACCGTGTCTACATCCACCTGGAAAAGGCGGCGAGCACTGTGAGGGTCATGTTTTTTGACTTCTCCAGTGCGTTCAACACCATCCGCCCTGCTCTGCTGCGTGAGAAGCTGACAGTGATGCAGGTAGATGCTTCCCTGGTGTCATGGATTATTGATTACCTGACTGGCAGATAACAGTACATGCGCTTGCAACAGTGTGTGTCAGACAGAGTGGTCAGCAGCACTGGGGCTCCACAGGGGACTGTCCTGTCTCCCTTTCTCTTCGCCATCTACACATCGGACTTCAACTACTGCATAGAGTCTTGCCATCTTCAGAAGTTTTCTGATGACTCTGCCATAGTTGGATGCATCAGCAAGGGAGATGAGGCTGAGGACAGGGCTACGGTGGGAAACTTTGTCACATGGTGTGAGCAGAATCATCTGCAGCTTAATGTGAAAAAGGAGCTGGTGGCGGACCTGAGGAGGGTTAAGGCACCGGTGACCCCTGTTTCCATCCAAGGGGTCAGTGGGGACATGGTAGAGGATTACAAATACCTGGGGATACGAATTGACAATAAACTGGACTGGTCAAAGAACACTGAGGCTGTCTACAAAAAGGGTCAAAGCCGTCTCTACTTCCTAAGGAGACTGAGGTCTTTTAACATCTGCCAGACGATGCTGAGGATGTTCTACGAGTCTGTGGTGGCCAGTGCTATCGTGTTTGCTGTTGTGTGCTGGGGCAGCAGGCTGAGGGTAGCAGACACCAACAGAATCAACAAACTCATTTGTAAGGCCAGTGATGTTGTGGGGATGGAACTGGACTCTCTGATGATGGTGTCTGAAAAGAGGATGCTGTCCAAGTTGCATGCCGTCTTGGACAACGTCTCCCATCCACTCCATAATGTACTGGTTAGGCACAGGAGTACATTCAGCCAGAGACTCATTCCACCGAGATGCAACACTGAGCGTCATAGGAAGTCATTCCTGCCTGTGGCCATCAAACTACAACTCCTCCCTTGGAGTGTCAGACACCCTGAGCCAATAGGCTGGTCCTGGACCTATTTCCACTTGGCATAATTTACTTATTATTATTTAATTATTTATGGTTTTATATTGCTATATTTCTACACTATTCTTGGTTGGTGCGACTGTAACGAAACCCAATTTCCTCCGGATCAATAAAGTATGTCTGTCTGTCTGTCTTCCTCCAGTGAGAGGGTCTAAGACCAAAGGACAAAGCCTCAGAATAGAGCAGCGTCCTTTTAGAATGGAGATGAGGAGGAACTTCTGTAGCCAGAGGGTGGAAAATCTGTGTAATTTGTTGCCATAGGCACTCTGGAGGGCAAGTCACTGGCTATATTGAAGACAGAGGTTGATAGATTTTTGATTGGTCAGGGCATGTAGGTGTAAGGGGGTTTCTTCTTTATGTTACTTCGTGTGTTAATCAAAATGGTTTCTTCGTTAAAAGTAAAAATGCTTCTTTGTTATGATAACTGGAGAGAGAGTGCTTTCTCTTGCAGTTGTTTGGGTTATAATTACTAATAAATAGAATTGTATTCGTTTGTGGGGATATACAATTACTGATAACAAGAATCGTATTCCTTTGTCAACCAATTGGGATAGAGGTTATTCTTTCTTGTGGGTCTGTAAGCTAGAGTTGGGCAGACTTTGGGAGAGATGATATGAGGGGGTTAGAGGGAGAAGACGTGATGTTGTAAGTTGGGCGACAGAACGGACCCTTAGAGGGTGTCACAGGCCAAGGGTTTTCGGCAAGGAGAGAAGATGAGGACAGATTCGTGTGGGGCGTCTGGTCGACCACCTTTGTTGTTCCCAGGTGGCGGGTTAAGGAGGTTGGAGGGGATTGGATGGTGGCAAGAAGACTTCCTTGTCTGAGCTCCAACGATTGTGCACGAAGTGGTTGGACTTTGATAAGTTTGGCGCCTTTTAAGATGGGATCCGGAGCGATTGAGCAGTGAAAGAAGTGCATGGAGTAAAGCCAGATCTAACATATAGAGAGGCTTTGAGGAAAGAGAAGCAGAATAAAGGGTGTAAAGGTAGTAAGGGCTAAAGTGTGTGTACTTCAATGCAAGAAGCATCAGGAACAAAGGTGATGAACTGAGAGCTTGGATACATACATGGAATTACGATGTAGTGGCCATTACAGAGTCTTGGCTGGCACCAGGGCAGGAATGCATTCTCAATATTCCTGGATTTCAGTGCTTTAAAAGGGATAGAGAGGGGAGGAAAAGGGGAGGGGGGTGGCATTACTGGTCAGGGATACTATTACAGCTACAGAAAGGGTGGGTAATGTAGCAGGATCCTCTTTCGAGTCAGTATGGGTGGAAGTCAGGAACAGGAAGGGACCAGTTACTCTACTGGGGGTATTCTATAGGCCCCCTGGTAGCAGCAGAGATACCGAGGAGCAGATTGGGAGGCAGATTTTGGAAAGGTGCAAAAATAACAGGGTTGTTATCATGGGTGACTTTAACTTCCCTAATATTGATTGGCACTTGATTATTTCCAAGAGTTTAGATGGGGCAGAGTTTGTTAAGTGTGTCCAGGATGGATTCTTGTCACAGTATGTTGACAGGCTGACTAGGGTGAATGCCAAACTAGATCTAGTATTAGGTAACGAACCGGGTCAGGTCACAGATCTCTCGGTGGGTGACCATCTGGGGGACAGTGATCACCACTCCCTGGCCTTTAGCATGATCATGGAAAAGGATAGTATCAGAGAGGACAGGAAAATTTTTAATTGGGGAAGGGGAAATTATGAGGCTATAAGGCTAGAACTTGTGGTGAGAATTGGGATGATGTTTTTGCAGGGAAATGTACTATGGACATGTGGTCGATGTTTAAGGATCTCTTGCAGGATGTTAGGGATAAATTTGTCCCGGTGAAGAAGATAAAGAATGGTAGGGTGAAGGAACCATGGGTGACAAGTGAAGTGGAAAATATAGTCAGGTGAAAGAAGGCAGCATACATGAGGTTTAGGAAGTAAGGATCAGATGGGTCTATTGAGGAATATAGGGTAGCAAGAAAGGAGCTTAAGAAGGGGCTGAGAAGAGCAAGAAGGGGGCATGAGAAGGCATTCTTCAATTATGTGAAGAACAAAAGGATGACAGGAGTGAAGGTAGGACCAATTAGAGATAAAAGTGGGAAGATATGCCTGGAGGCTGTGGAAATGAGTGAGGTGCTCAATGAATACTCCTCTTCGGTATTCACCAATGAGAGGGAACTTGATGACGGTGAGGACAATATGAGTGAGGTTGATGTTCTGGAGCATGTTGATATTAAGGGAGAGGAGGTGTTGGAGATGTTAAAATACATTAGAAAGGATAAGTCCCCGGGGCCTGACGGAATATTCCCCAGGATGCTCCACGAGGCGAGGGAAGAGATTGCTGAGCTTCTGGCTAGGATCTTTATGTCCTCATTGCCCACGAGAATGGTTCCGGAGGATTGGAAGGAGGCGAAAGTGGTCCCCTTGTTCAAAAAAGGTCGTAGGGATAGTCCAGGTAATTATAGACCAGTGAGCCTTACATCTGTGGTGGGAAAGCTGTTGGAAAAGATTCTTAGAGATAGGATCTATGGGCATTTAGAGAAATATGGTCTGATCAGGGACAGTCAGCATGGATTTGTGAAGGGCAGATCGTGCCTAACAAGCCTGATAGAGTTCTTTGAGGAGGTGACCAGGCATATAGATGAGGGTAGTGCAGTGGATGTGATCTACATGGTTTTTAGTAAGGCATTTGACAAGGTTCCACACGGTAGGCTTATTCAGAAAGTCAGAAGGCATGGGATCCAGGGAAGTTTGGCCAGGTGGATTCAGAATTGGCTTGCCTGCAGAAGGCAGAGGGTCGTGGTGGAGGCAGTACATTCAGATTGGAGAATTGTGACTAGTGGTGTTCCATAAGGATCTGTTCTGGGACCTCTACTTTTCGTGAATTTTATTAACGACCTGGATCTGGGGGTAGAAGGGTGGATTGGCAAGTTTGCAGATGACACAAAGGTTGGTGGTGTTGTAGGGGATTGTCAAAGATTGCAGAGAGACATTGATAGGATGCAGATGTGGGCTGAGACGTGGAAGATGGAGTTCAAACTGGAGAAGTGTGAGATGGTACACTTTGGAAGGACAAACTCCAAGGCAGAGTACAAAGTAAATGGCAGGATACTTGATAGTGTGGAGGAGCAGAGGGATCTGGGGATAAATGTCCATAGATCCCTGAAAGTTGCCTCACAGGTAGATAGGGTAGTTAAGAAAGCTTAGTTAGCTTTCATAAGTAGAGGGATAGAGTTTAAGAGATGCGAAGTAATGATGCAGCTCTATAAAACTCTAGTTGGGCCACACTTGGAGTACTGTGTCCAGTTCTGGTCGCCTCACTATAGGGAGGATGTGGAAGCATTGGAAAGGGTACAGAGGAGATTTACCAGGATGCTGCCTGGTTTAGAGAGTATGGATTATGATCAGAGATTAAGGGAGCTAGGGCTTTACTCTTTGGAGAGAAGGAGGATGAGAGGAGACATGATAGAGGTGTACAAGATATTAAGAGGAATAGATAGAGTGGATAGCCAGCGCCTCTTCCCCAGGGCACCACTGCTCAGTACAAGAAGACATGGCTTTAAGGTAAGGGGAGGGAAGTTAAAGGGGGATATTAGAGGAAGGTTTTTCACTCAGAGAGTGGTTGGTGCGTGGAATGCACTGCCTGAGTCAGTGGTGGAGGCAGATACACTAGTGAAGTTTAAGAGACTACTAGACAGGTATATGGAGGAATTTAAGGTGGGGGGGGGGGGGTTATATGGGATGCAGGGTTTGAGGGTCGGCACAACATCGTGAGCCGAAGGGCCTGTAATGTGCTGTACATTTCTATATTATATTGTATATATTCCTTTTATATTGTATCTCTATTAAGTACATAGCTCCAGTAAGTGTAATAATTTAATCGCATATCGTGTACTGTCTGTTATTTTCGGGGGGGGGGGGGGGAGACATCACACAGCATCTACAAAAGCTAATTGCCAGTTTGGCAGGGCCGAAGGCTGCTCCCCCTAGATGGAAGTGAGCTGAGTGAACCTGAGGCTTACCAAGGGGCTAAATAGGGATACAGGAAGAAGGCAGGAGATCAGGACTGAGAGAAAAATTGCATCAGTGGTGATGAAATGGTGGAGCAGCCTTGATGGGCCAAAGGGCCTAATTCTGCTCCTATATTTTATGGTTTATAGTTTTTACATTCCAGTGCCCGGTACTATAAGATTAGAGACAGGAAACTGTGATCCAATCTTTGTACAAGAGCAACATCTCCCTTTGCGAAGGCAGGCAAAACACGTTTAACTGGAAGGTAACAATATATGAGAGCTTGTCTATTTACATTTCATAGCACTATTAAGGCAGCATGTTGAAAGCCCTGTAGAATGGTTTATTCCTTGGTAATGTTCCTGACCTGTATAGAGTCAATCTGATGTGTTTCTAGCAACCACCTACTGTTTGCATAGATGAAGATACACTTAGGTTGGGTTTTGCATGTAAGATGATGCAAATGGAACTGATTTCCAGTGTGATTTTGCAGAAAGGACTAGAAACATTAACTGAACATTTCTGAACAAAAATTATATTAAAAAATCACTAACATTTGTTCTATTGTCCAACTTGACTCTTCCTCAATTATCAGCGGTTCCTCAGGCTCCTCTGCCTGTGTTAAAGCAACGAGAAAGTTAGTAATGTGCTCTGAGGGCATGATTACATTGACTTTGACAATCGTATACCGTTTCATGCACTGATCTGACTTTCATAATCCCCGGACAAACTTGGGTATATTCATTAAAATATTTCATCACTGGGAGCAAAAATCTCTTTCAAGCAACAATTTTTGTAACAGTTTGAGGTGGAATAAATGGTTAACAAAATAATTTATTTGTAAATATATAAATTAGTAATTGGTCTTTACAGCTGTTTATTTTATTTCTATGGAACCAGTCACTCGTGGAAGAGTTTTTAATTATAACAGTTGCTTTTTATAATGTGAATAGGACATAAATGGAAGATATTAATTTTTCTACCATCTTCAATCTGAAATGTATGTAGTCTGGTAGAAGAGAGGAATAAAGGAATGATGTAATGTGACATTGCTATAGACTGTGGCACAAGGCTCCTTTTCACACACAGAAGTGACACAAGGAAAGATCTCAGGGCCCAGAAAACATGCTACCTGCTTGGCCTGAAGTCCAGCACATTGATTCAAGCTTTAAAGCGGGGGTTCCCAACCTTTTTCACGGCATGGACCCCTATCATTAACCAAGGAGTCTGTGGATCCCAGGCTGGGAAGACCTGATTGAAAGGCTTCTTCTAATAAATAATGTGGTTGGCCAACCACTTCAAAATTGATATATTCAATCAAATCAAAGTACATTTATTATCATGATGTATAAATCATACACCTTGAGATTTGTCTGTCTACAGACAGCCACAAAGCAAGAAACCTGAAGAACTTCATTAAAAAAAAGAAAGACCATAACCACTGCTCAGAGAAAGAGAAAAAACACATACATGGTGCAAACAATAGATGTAAATGACAGCATTCTGAACCAAGTTGAGTCCTTAGGTCTGCTCTCCGGAGCAGCCAGAGTGGTAGGCCCAAGCTTCGATATTGTTCATCATACTAGCAGGCAAAAATGCCGCAAAACTCACAGCCACCAGAGAGAGGAATAAACATTGTCAGGAAGTGATGGCGAGCCTGACCCTTGCCTCTGCATTATGGCTTTCCAGTCTAGAACAACTTTTAAATTGTCCAAGTACTGAGTCGTGCCTCGCTCTAGTACCCAGACCCTGGTACAGCGACACACCTGGACTTCACAGCCTAAAACTGTTCTCGATCTCACCAAATCAACCTGGCACTTGGAGCAATTCAACCTTGCACCTGGGTTAAATGGACGTCCATCAAAACTCTTCTGCATTGTCTCTGGTCTAAATTGTTCACTCCAACAGTGTTAGCAATACGAACTAAGTCTGTGACCACATCTCGAACACGCTACATTCCATCTTTGCGATGCTCCCGCAAGGCCAACCTTCAAATCAGATTTGCTACTTCATTGATTGCTATGATAGTTGACCACAATTTGCTTCTGAAAAGGTGTTATTAGTTATGTTTATAGTCATATCTCTTGTCTCTGATCAGCAAAGGTGCTATCCGTAATATTTTAGTCATATTTCTTGCCTCTGATATACCAGCAAGCTGTCACATACCTTCAGTAGCACCTTCTTAAACTGGAAAATTTGAGCAGATAGTCAACTTTGAGGCCAGAATGGGCAGTTAATCTTTAAACAATTACATTTAATGTTTGCAACCCCTTAAAGTGTGTCTATGATATTTACCTGAAACATCTCCTTAAATCAAAAGCTTTTTTTAAAATACTGAAAATAATGCATATCTGAGAAAGTTACAAACTCTGATACAAATATTGTAAGCTACAAAGCATTGCTTCTGAATTTAATATCAGTTTCAGCAGTTAATTCAAGTTGAACTACAACATAGTTGTGCGATGTACTACATTCAATAAAGGTCTTGAAACCTGGGAGTATTTAGTTTTCTGGTCAAGACGGCGCTGCTGAGGGTGAGCGACAACTTAGTGGTAGTTCCCAAATAAAATAAATACAACTAAAAACTTTGGTATTAACACTTCTTCCTTAAAAAATTATGGTAAACAATCACCGCAAACAATGAAGAAAAAAGCAAAGGCAAGGCTGAGTGAGGGTCGAAGAGTGCAAGTGCGAGATGCAGACGGGGTAAGATTGAGGCATATTCAAGATGAAGTGGGAGTAAGTGGAGCGGAGAAAAGGAGGAAAGGCAGATTTGGGCCCTGTCCACCTAAACCAAGAGCAAAGCTTGTTTGAGCTAAGTGCTGGGCTGATTTGGAAAGATTGAATATGGGCTGGAACATGGTGGCAGGGTCCAGGGCCAGAGTGTATCGAATCAGCAGGGCCCAGGTCCTAGAGTGAGGAGTGACCTGATGTTTAGACGATTTAAACGCCAGGTCAGGTGAATTGAAAAGGCCGTGTGTCGGAACCACAGGCGAGGGTTGAGCCAGTTCTGCTCTTGCTCTGTGACGTTGGCTCTGTTCTTTGCCGCACAGAGACTGTGGGTCTGCTCTGGGCTTCACATTGGAAACTTACTTTCATTCTCAATGCTATTTGCTTCTATTGTTTGCATGACTTTTTCCCCCTCTGCCTATTGGCTGTTTGTCATTTTTCTGGGTTTCTTGTTTTGAGGCTATCTGTAAGGAGACAATTCTCAAAGTTGTGTAATGTATACATACTTTGATAATAACTTTATTTATGGAAAACACTGAAATTACATATAAAATTAAAGAAATATGGTAATGATTTCAATTAAAATGTTTTTCCTTTGGCTTCAAACTTCAAAGACCAGTTCTCAATCACCTTGACAATATTTAATTTTTCTCAGAAGATGGATTGCTAGTGCAGCATGCTTTCCCTTGACTGAATAAAAACCTACTCTGAAGAACAAAACTGCATTCAGTGAAGGAAATGGATATTACCAGATGCAGTTTTCAACAAGAGAACCTTTGCATTTGTGCACCCCCATGAAACACTGAGCTTGATACTTGCCTTCATGTAAATCCTAAACTCAGAACTTAAGCCATCATCTTGGACAGCCAATTTCTCTTCCACTTCGAAATTACGCTGCAGAAAATCCTTTGTCTCCTGATCAGATTCCACTGGAAGGAAAAAGAGTACTTTAATAGAGCTGAAAACATAAAAAGAAAGCTACTCTACTAATCTACTACTGTTAACTGGATTAATTGCTAATCATTATTATTCATGCCCAAAGTGCAACTAAAGCTGAATTGCTAATCTTTTACCTTGAGATTAGCCTCAAGCAACAGTAGACTCTCTACACTACTGCTCATTGAGAATTTGAACTATAACAAGAAATAATTTTGACTTGAGATGTGGTTGCATTAGAGTACAAATCTGAGATACACTCAGTGGCAACTTTATTAGATACAGGAGTGTACCTAATAATGTGGCCACAGGAGGGGGACCTAGTGGGTTTCCTGCCTCTGTAGCCCATCCACTTCAAGGTTCAACATGTGTTCAGAGATGCTCTTCTGCATACTGCTGTTGTAACACATGGTTATTTGAGTTACTGTCATCTTTGTGTCAACTAGAACCAGTCTGGCCATTCTCCTATGACCTCTCTTATTAACCAAGTGTTTTTGCCCACAGAACTGCCACTGACTTGAGATTTTTTTGTTTTTCGCACAGTTTTCTGTAAACTCTAGACACTGTCGTGCATGAAAATCTCAAAACATCAGATGTTTCTGAGGTACTCAAACATCTGACACCAGCAATCATTCCATGGTCAGTCACTTCGATCACAATTCTTCCCTGTTCTGATGTTTGATCTGAACAACAAATGAAGCTCTTGACCATGTCTGCATGTATCGAGTAGCTGCCACATGATTGGCTGATTAAATATTTGCATTAATGAGGTGTACAGGTGTATCTAATAAAGTGCCTGTGAAATGCACATCAAGAAAACTGAATGATTTCTCAAGATTGAACGGAGATGGAGAAGATTGCAATAGCTTACTTAGATTTAAATTAGCTATGAAACCCCTTATTTCAAATCTACTGTCAATAAAAACACTGGCCATATGTGATTAAAAAATAAGATTAGATTAGTTTACTAGTTCATACACCAGGGTGCAAACTCCCCTAGTGTGATCTGACCAATGTCTCAGCATCACATCCTTGCTTGTGTGGTAACATTGCATTTGCCTTCCTTACCATGGACTCAACCTGCAAGTTAGCCTTAATGAAATCTGCACAAGGACGCCAAAATCACTTTGCATCTCTCATTTCTGAGTCTTTGCCCCATTTAGAAAACAGAAATAGGGAATAGCATTTACTTCCTCTACACTATATTCCATCTGCCACCTCTTTGGCCATTCTCCTAATCTGCCTCCTGCTAGTCAACCAATCTTCTAATTATGCTAGTATCTTTCCTATAATACCATTGGCATTACAGGAAATGTCTCACCATGTTTAGCAGCCTCACGTGCAGCACCTTGTCAAAGGCCTCTGAAAATCCAAGTAAACAACATCCACTGACTCACCCTTGTCTATCTTGTCTATTATTTCATCAAAGAACTCCAACAGATTAGTCAAGCAAGATGCCTCTAAAAGAAATCATGCAGACTTTGGCCTATTTTATTACGTGCCTCCAAATACCCTAAAAGCTCATCCTTAATAATGGACTCGCAACATCTTCCCAACCACTCAAGTCTGGCTATCTGGCCTATAATTTCCTGTCTTTTGCCTCCCTCCCTTCTTAAAGAGTAGGTCGACATTTGCAACTTCCAGAATCATTCGAGAATCTTGAGGTTCTTGAAAGATCGTAACCAAAGTCTCCACAATCTCTTCAGCCAGCTCTTTCAGAACCCTGGAGTGTAGGCCATCTGGCCCAGGTGACATCTACTTTTAAACATTTCACCTTCCCAAGCATCTTCTGCCTAATAATTGCAACTACACTCAATTCTTCCCCATGTCACACTTCTATTTCTGACATTCTGCTTCTGTCTTCTACAGCAAAGACAAACATAAAATACTTATTAAGCTCCTCTGCTACTTCTTTGCCCTTCATTACTACCTCTCCAGCGTCATTTTCCAGAGGTTCAATATTCATTCTTGCCTCTCTTATATTCTTTTTATAGGTTCCTCTCACTGGTGAATACTGATGGGAACTATTAAGTACTTCCTCTTCCTCCTCCAACTCCAAGCACATTACTTCTTTTATTCCTGATCACTCCTACCTTCATGTTCTTCACATACACGGACAAAGCTTTGGGGCTTTCCTTAATCCAACTTCTCATGTCCCCTTCCAAGTACCTTCTTAAGCTCCTGGCTACTTTATAACTCTCCAGAGCCTCGTTTGATACTTGATTCTTTCATCCTCTTAACTAATGTTCCAAATCTCTTGTCAACCATGGTTCCTTTCCCCGCCTGAATGGGACAAACCTATCCAGAATCCCATGCAAGTGCTCCTTCACCAACTTCCACTTTTCCATTATGCATTTCCTCCAGCTCATTTGGCCTTTCAACACCACATCTTTAGCCAAAAGAGCACAGCCATGCCTCAACTTTCTGAAGAGAATGAGGCAAGCAAGGCTCCCCCTCCACCTTTTTCACAACATTCTACTGGAGTAGCATCAAGAGCATCCTGACCAGCTGCATCACTGTCTGGAATGGAACTTAAAATGCAGCACATTGCAAGACCCCGTAAGGACAGCTGAAAACATCTTGTTCTCTCAGGACCCGTATCAGAAGTGCTGCTTACTCAGTGCCTCTAGCATTGTCAAAGATTCCTCCCATCCTTCCCATACTCTTTGACCTTCTGCCATTAGGCAGAGATACCACAGCATAAGAACTGGCTGGGCAATAGCTTCATCCCCCAGGCTGTTAGACTGCCTAACACCCTGCTGCCACCAGCACACGTGTACACCCTGTTGGAATGCCCTGCCTCCGCACCCCCTCCCAACTCATGGTCACACTCACATCCTGCACCAGTCACCTTTCATCTTTTGTTGCTGTTCTTTCACATATTTATAGTGCTGTTTGGTTATTAAAACAGTGCCAGTAACATTATACTGTCTTACATAAACTTGTAATCCTCAGCCCATGCCACTCAGGGATTTGTGCTAAAATTATTTTGTGACTGTATGTGTTGGATTGTACTAGATGCACTGTGTGTGACTATAGTTACTGTGTTTTGCACCTGGTCCCAGAGGAAAAATGTTTTATTTCGCTCTATACATGTGCATGGCTGAATGGCAATAAACTTGAAGTTAAATTTTAGTATATCTGTTCCCAGTTTACAAACCCACCAAGTTCCTACCTAATAGCATCATAAGTTACCCTCCCCCAATTAAATGCTCTACCATGTTAGCTGCCCCTATCCATTGTCTAGGGCCATTGTAAAGGTCAGGGAGCCGTGGTCAATGTCTCTGAAATGTTCACCCATCAAGACACCTGTCACCTGACTAGGTTTATTGCTGAGCACCAGATCCAGTATGGCCTCTCCTCTAGTTGACCTGTCCATGTACTGTGCCAAGAATCTTTCCTATACACACCTCACAAAATCTGCTCTATCTAAACCTTTTGCTCTAAGGAAACACTAATCAATATTGTGGAACTTGAAGTCGCACACAACAACAACGATGTAATTCTTGCACCTTTCCAAAATCTAGATCCTGGTCAGTTTCTTTGTTGCTATTGGGGAGTCTATAGAGTATTCTCAATGGAGCGATTGCTCCCTTCCTCTTTCTGACTTCCACTCACAATACTCTATGACATCTTTTCTTCATGCAGCAGTAATTAGCGATGCCACTTCCCCACCTATCTCTCTCTCTGTCCCATCATAGTTCCATGTATTTATCCTTACTCTGACTTCATCATCTTGCTCCTGACATTTCTTGCATCAAAATAGACACAGTTTAACCCATCCAACTGACTGCAATGTCTGCTGCATATCCTTCATCACAATCTCTCTATGTATCACATCTAACCTTACACCAAGTGTCCCACCCTCTAATATCATTCTGGCTCCAAATCTCCTTGCCAAAGTAGTTTAAACCCTCCACAAAAGCTCTGCCAATCCTGCTTGCAAGGATACTGGACCCCTTGAGTTCAGGTGTAATATGTCCCTTTTGCAAAGGTCATACCTTCTCCAGAAGGAATCTTAATGGACAAATATCCTGCCCCAATTCTTCAGCCACACATTCAAATGCCATATCATCCCTATTCTTACCTTCACTGGTGAATGGCACAGGCAACAATTCAGAGATTACTAACCTTGAGTTCCAGCTCTTCAACTTCCTTCCTAACTCCCTATATTTTTCCTCAGTACTTCATCCTTTTTCATACCTGGGGCCTCAGCAGAGCCAACAAATTAAAATCCTTTTACACCTCTTTAATGAATTCCCATGTTTGCCTAATTTCCAACCTTTGCACTCTGGTGTTTCATTTGTGTGTATGAGCAAAACGTTCTGCTTACAATCATTTATAATTTGCCAGTTACTGTCTCAGCAACTGTAGTTTGCACTGGCCTCTTTCAGATCTATGTTTTTGAGTGATCTCACCCATTCTTTCTCATTGCTGATTGGTGGGCTGGGATTGAAGTTTGGGCTTTGATGTTCTTGTTGCTGCTTCTGTGTGTGGGTGATCTGTTAGCTTGTGTGTGTGGGAGGGGGGTTGGGGTCTGCCAGCTTTTGTTTCATTTTCTTTTCATGTGGGGGGAATTGATGTCTTTCTTTCAACTACTTCTATAGTTTTCTGTATTCATGGCTATCTGGAGAAGAAACAAATTTCAGAGTTGTATTCTGCATACATACTTTGATAATAAAATGAACCTTTGATGGTGAGTAAGACATAGGAGCAGAATTAGGCCATTCAGCCTATCAAGTCCAATCCACCATTCCATCATGACTGTTTTATTATCCCTATAAATCCCATTCTCCTATCTTCTCCCTGCAGTTTTTGATGCTTTCACTAATCAACTTATATCATATGAATTGGCCTCCACAGCTATCTGTGGCAATGAATTCCACAGATTCACCACCCTCTGGCTAATGAATTTCCTTCTTATCTCTGTTCTAAAGGGACATTCTTTGATTCAGAGGCTGTGACCTCTTGTCCTAGACTTCCCCACTACAGAGGATGTTCCTCTCCACATTCACTCAATCCAGGCCTTTCAATACTTGATAGGTTTTAATGAGATCTCTTCTCACTTTCTCTAAACTCTAGTAGGTACAGACCCAGAATCATCACCATTCCTCATATGTTTACTGTTTTATTGCTGGGTTCATTCTTGTGAACCTCCTCTGGACCCTTTCCAATGCCAGCACATCCTTTCATAGATAAGGGATCCAAAACAGCTCACCATATTCCAGAGAGAAAACTGGATGTGATCTCTAGGACAACACATTGATAATTGCTATCAATTATCAACAAGTTAAGCATTTGGATTAGATCGATTGTTTACTGCAAAGTTAGGTTCCAGTTTGCCTCTAATCCAGTTGGGAAAGTATGCCTTTCAAGACTTACTTAGCTTTGTTAATACTAGTGTTACTAAGCCATCCTCAGCGATGTACAGTGAAGCCTATGCCATTCCTTCCATTCAGAGTACATCTTACATTTCTTCCTAATACCAGTCAACAAGGCCTACTGATTCTTCAGATGAATGCTTGTGGTAATCAAATATAAAATCCATCCATCTGGGTGTTTGAAACTTCCTGGGGAGCAAAGTTAAAAGTAAAAACTCCCAGCACTGTGCTACCCTCACCAGAAGTCACAGCCCTGTCACACTGAGACATCAATGCTGTTGCTCAGAATTAGTTGGTGCTCAGCCAAGCAGCCCAAGCTTATATTATGGTAAATGACAAATCAAAAGAACTACAAACGCTTCTGAAATAAGAACAAACTGCTGGAAACATTCAAGGTCATAGAGCATCTGTGGAAAGAGTTCACACTGCAAAAGAACTCAGAAAGTGAGAAAACAAGTCACACATAAGTGAGTTGCTACGGTAAAGGGATCAAAGTGAGTCCAGGGTTGTTGTAGGGATTGGTTGTGGAGGCAATCTGGTTGACAGGTTGGGGTGAGGAAGAGGGAGAATTCAAATAGGGAAGAATGAATAAAGGTTATAATAGGAGGATACAAAAAACCCTAACTAATGCCATCAATGGATGGCATAAAACCGAATTGTAAATTGTCCTGTGATGAGGCTAGGGTTAAAGCAGTAGGTTGGTTACTGGGCGGTGTGCCTCATTGGCCCAGAAGGGCCTATTCTGCACTGTATCTCTGAATAGAGTTGATAGCCTATGCTCTATTCTCCAGGGTGACAACAGCTAACGAAGAGGACATAATTTTAAGGAGATTGGAAGAATGTATATGGGGAATGTTAGAGGAAACTTTCTGTTTTGACAGAGTGGTGGGTGCATGGAGCACATTTCTGGGGTGGCAGTCAAGGCAGATACATCAGGGAAAAATTACAGACTTTGATAGGCAGATGGATGAAAGCAAAATGGAGGGCCTATGGAGGGATGGGTTTGATTGATCTTCGAGTCAGCTAGAAGATTGATATAACATTGTGGCCAAGGCCCTGTACTATACTGATAACACTTCTCATATTGTACAAGAACTTTGTGGAATAAATGACTCAGAAACAGATTTTTTGAACTCAGACTGGCTAAATCAGCAAGAATGTCATAAACAGCTCACCTTTCATTGATCCAACATTCAAATATTCCTCCTGTTTATTCAAGTGATCTTCCTCTGAGATATGTGCCATTTGAAGGGTCAGACTGGCTGCATCTTCATCTAAAGGCTAAAGGTGGGAATTGCACATTAAATCAAATGAACAAATGCACACAGACCATTTTGAAGCAGAAGTGACAATGTAAAGGCCATTTGGAAAAGTAAGACACACACAATGCTGCAGGAACAGCAGGTCAGGCAGCTATGTAAATGAATAAACAGTCAAGGTTTTGGGCTGAGACCCCTCATCAAGACTGAAAAAGAGGGAGAAGCCAGAATAAGAAGGTGGGAGGGGTGGAGAAAGAGGAGAACAATCTAGAAGGTGATAGGTAAAGTCAGGTGGGTGGGGGAGGGGAATGAAGGAAGAAGCTGGGAAGTGATGTGGAAAAGGAAAAGAGCTGGAGAAGGAGTCGTCTGATAGGAGGGGAAAGTGGATCATGGGAGAATGGGAAGGAGGAAGGGCACCGGGAAGTGATAAACAGGTGAGGAGAAAAGGTAAGAGGCCAGAATGAAGACATAAAGATGAAGGAAGGAGAAGGGGAAAAATTCCCAGAAATCGATGTTCATGCTATCAGGTTGGAGGCTACCCAGACAGAATATGAAGCGTTGCTCCTGCAATCTGAGGGTAACTCATTGTGGCAGAAGAGGAGGCCATGGACTGACATGTTGGAATGGGAACATGGACAGGGTTTGAAATGCTTGGCCAGCAGGAAATTCCCATTTTGCGGATGGAGTTGAGGTATTCAACAATCTACGTCAAGTCTCATCCAATGGTAAACAAGGAAAAGACTTAAAGGTAGTGTGCCCTCAGTAAAGTTACTAACTCACAATTCCAGCTGATTAGCAATGCTACTTCCCCACCTCTTTTATATCCCTCCCTGGCCTTTTTGAAAAATATAACCGCAAAACATTCAGTAGCCATGCCTGCCCTTGTGACAGCTAAGTCACTGTAATGGCCATACGTTAGAATTTCATGCACTGCCCCGTGCTCCAAGTTCCTGATACTTCTCAAACTAAATAGACGATTTTCAACCCATCCGACTGCAATTATGCGCTTCCTGCTCCTTTCCTTCCTCATTGTCTCTCTATATGTCACATCTAATTTACACCAACTACCCCATCCTCTGATCTATCACTCTGGTTTCCATTCCTCCACCAAACTAGTTTGAACTCTCCCCAACAGATCTTGCAAATAAGTAAATCAGTCTCCGTTGAGTTCAGATGTAATCCATTCCTTTCGTATGGGTCATATCTTCCCCAGAGGAAAGCTTAAGCTGAAACCCTGACCCCTGAATTCATCTCCCAAATCATCCTATTCCTACCATCACTGGTGTGTGGCAGAGATTACCACCCTTGAGGTCCTGCTTTTCCGCTTCCTAACAAGCTCCTTCCATTGTCATGTCATTACTTTAAAACGCTGAGATAATTGAGACTGACTTTCTTTTTTGGATTTTTGCTGACTGCAGAATTGCTGGGTTGCTATGGTGAGCAGCGATTGTTTATACAAATGGCGGCTTGTTTTGAATAAGCAAGGTCAGATGATCCTCTTACAGACACACAATTAGTCAAGATGGATTCGGTCAATGAAAGACACCAGTGAGTCGTTCGCTGGTTTAAACTTTCAGTAGCCTAAAAGGGGTGAGTTATGTTCGATCCTGAGTATTGATAAATAACTTTGCAACGAGAACAAGTTTGCAGGAAGAGAAGAGAGGAGAGGAAAGTTTGAATCAGAAGAAACCTAGTGACAAAGAGAGCACTATTTGGACTCTCTAAGTAGCCCGTAAGGGTGAGTTTGTTTCCATTCGGCTACGGAAGTGTGATTGTCGCTTAGTTAATTCACAGGAGTGGGTTCACTGGTGAGGGGAAAACCTTTGTGAGTACCACGTGTGTGTACCCTTGTCTGGGTGTGGTAGTTCACTGAAGAAAGGCACCCCTGTGGCAAATCACTGTTAGAGTTATTTCGTATGTCGTGGAACTGGATAAGTGGCTATCACGTTGTGCGATTGGGGTAACCTTGTGGAATCTACCGGTGTGTCAACCCTTGCCTGGGTGCTGGTTCCCTTGAAGATGGTCCCCTTTTTTTGTGATAAGCTACTTTTGGTGATAAAATGGATTTTGTTTGAGTATCCTGTGGCCACCACTTTGGGATGACCTGTAGCTGAGTTCGGGTGTGGTACCACTTGTGTTGAAAGGATATTCGTTGAAGATCACTGTTGGTGATACTTCATGTGTGGAGTGGAACAACTTTGGAGATATAACCCACTGCTATTGTTATTTTGTACTGCTGTTGTGGAATCTGTGGAATATCAACGTAATTACCTTCTCACAACATACGCCTTTCAATAGCAAATCTCCCTCTCTCTCTCCTTAATCTACTCAACTCAATATCACAAACTGAACTGACTTCTTTCCTATACCATTGTAAGACTGCATCATTTACCACCTAAGCTTGACGAAGTTTGGGGTTTTATATTTACACACTCATATATGCATAAATTCTGCTAACCTGTTTGATTTATCTGGTTTTATATTACTATATTACGTAGATACTAATAAATAGTGTTTTTTTGGTAGCAAAACTAGACTCTGGGTGTGTTCCATTTCTGCTGGTTCTTTTAACCCGTTACAGGGTACGTAACAGATGGCTCTTGACCCTGGTACATGGAGACAAAGTATCATATGTGAGTATTTCGTGTCTATGCTATCTCCTGTCTGTTCCTCGAATGAGTGAAGCCCCGTCACCACCACTCTCTTCTCTGAATCAATTCTGAACCACAAAGACAGACTCAGTAGTAGAAATTTGGTCACTGTGCCTTTCTCCTGGTCGGTCATCCCCCACTCAACAATATCCTCACTATTGAGGGGGGCAGCCACAGCAACAATATCCACACTATTGAGGGGAACAGCCACCCAATAATATCATCACTATTGAGGAGGAAAGCCACAGCAACAATACCCTCACTATTGAGAGGGGCAGCCACAGCAACAATATCCTCACTATTGAGGGGAACAGCCACAGCAACAATATCGTCACTATTGAGAGGGGCAGCCACAGCAACAATACCCTCACTATTGAGGAGGGGCAGCAACAGCAACAATATCCTCACTATTGAGAGGGGCAGCCACAGCAACAATATCCTCACTATTGAGGGGAACAGCCACAGCAACAATATCCACACTATTGAGGGGAACAGCCACCCAATAATATCATCACTATTGAGGAGGAAAGCCACAGCAACAATACCCTCACTATTGAGAGGGGCAGCCACAGCAACAATATCCTCACTATTGAGGGGAACAGCCACAGCAACAATATCCTCACTATTGAGGGGAACAGCCACAGCAACAATATCCTCACTATTGAGGAGGGGCAGCCACAGCAACAATATCCTCACTATTGAGGGGAACAGCCACAGCAACAATACCCTCACTATTGAGAGGGGCAGCCACAGCAACAATATCCTCACTATTGAGGGGAACAGCCACAGCAACAATATCGTCACTATTGAGAGGGGCAGCCACAGCAACAATACCCTCACTACTGAGGAGGGGCAGCCACAGCAACAATATCCTCACTATTGAGGGGAACAGCCACAGCAACAATACCCTCACTATTGAGAGGGGCAGCCACAGCAACAATATCCTCACTATTGAGGGGAACAGCCACAGCAACAATACCCTCACTATTGAGGGGGGCAGCCACAGCAACAATATCCTCACTATTGAGGGGAACAGCCACAGCAACAATATCCTCACTATTGAGGGGGGCAGCCACAGCAACAATATCCTCACTATTGAGGGTAGGCAGCCACAGCAACAATATCGTCACTATTGAGTGGGGCAGCCACAGCAACAATATCCTGACTATTGAGGGGGGCAGCCACAGCAACAATATCCTCACTATTGAGGGTAGGCAGCCACAGCAACAATATCCTCACTATTGAGTGGGGGCAGCCACAGTAACAATATCGTCACTATGGGGGGGACAGCCACAGCAACAATATCCTCACTATTGAGTGGGGGCAGCAACAGTAACAATATCCTCACTATTGAGGGGGGCAGCCACAGCAACAATATCGTCACTATTGAGTGGGGGCAGCCACAGTAACAATATCGTCACTATGGGGAGGACAGCCACAGCAACAATATCCTCACTATTGAGTGGGGGCAGCAACAGTAACAATATCCTCACTATTGAGGGGGGCAGCCACAGCAACAATATCGTCACTATTGAGTGGGGGCAGCCACAGTAACAATATCGTCACTATGGGGAGGACAGCCACAGCAACAATATCCTCACTATTGAGTGGGGGCAGCAACAGTAACAATATCCTCACTATTGAGGGGGGCAGCCACAGCAACAATATCGTCACTATTGAGGGGGGGGGGCAGCCACAGTAACAATATCATCACTATTGAGGGTAGGCAGCCACAGCAACAATATCCTCACTATTGAGGGTAGGCAGCCACAGCAACAATATCGTCACTATTGAGGGTAGGCAGCCACAGTAACAGTATCGTCACTATTGAGGGGGGCAGCCACAGCAACAATATCCTCACTATTGAGTGGGGGCAGCCACAGCAACAATATCGTCACTATTGAGTGGGGGCAGCCACAGCAACAATATCCTCACTATTGAGGAGGGGCAGCCACAGCAACAATATCGTCACTATTGAGGAGGGGCAGCCACAGCAACAATATCGTCACTATTGAGGGTAGGCAGCCACAGCAACAATATTGTCACTATTGAGGGTAGGCAGCCACAGCAACAATATCGTCACTATTGAGGAGGGGCAGCCACAGTAACAGTATCGTCACTATTGAGGGGGGCAGCCACAGCAACAATATCGTCACTATTGAGTGGGGGCAGCCACAGCAACAATATCGTCACTATTGAGTGGGGGCAGCCACAGCAACAATATCGTCACTATTGAGGAGGGGCAGCCACAGCAACAATATCGTCACTATTGAGGGTAGGCAGCCACAGCAACAATATCGTCACTATTGAGGAGGGGCAGCCACAGTAACAGTATCGTCACTATTGAGGGGGGCAGCCACAGCAACAATATCGTCACTATTGAGTGGGGGCAGCCACAGCAACAATATCGTCACTATTGAGGGTAGGCAGCCACAGTAACAATATCCTCACTATTGAGTGGGGGCAGCCACAGTAACAATATCCTCACTATTGAGGGGGGCAGCCACAGCAACAATATCGTCACTATTGAGGGTAGGCAGCCACAGCAACAATATCGTCACTATTGAGGGGGGGGCAGCCACAGTAACAATATCCTCACTATTGAGGGTAGGCAGCCACAGCAACAATATCGTCACTATTGAGGAGGGGCAGCCACAGCAACAATATCGTCACTATTGCGGGGGGGGGGGCAGCCACAGCAACAATATCATCACTATTGAGGAGGGGCAGCCACAGTAACAATATCCTCACTATTGAGGGTAGGCAGCCACAGCAACAATATCCTCACTATTGAGGGTAGGCAGCCACAGCAACAATATCGTCACTATTGAGGGTAGGCAGCCACAGCAACAATATCCTCACTATTGAGGGGGGGGGCAGCCACAGTAACAATATCCTCACTATTGAGGGTAGGCAGCCACAGCAACAATATCGTCACTATTGAGGGTAGGCAGCCACAGCAACAATATCCTCACTATTGAGGGTAGGCAGCCACAGCAACAATATCGTCACTATTGAGGGTAGGCAGCCACAGTAACAGTATCGTCACTATTGAGGAGGGGCAGCCACAGCAACAATATCGTCACTATTGGGGGGGCAGCCACAGCAACAATATCCTCACTATTGAGGGGGGGCAGCCACAGTAACAATATCCTCACAATTGAGGGTAGGCAGCCACAGCAACAATATCATCACTATTGAGGAGGGGCAGCCACAGCAACAATATCCTCACTATTGAGGGGGGGCAGCCACAGTAACAATATCCTCCCTATTGAGGGTAGGCAGCCACAGCAACAATATTGTCACTATTGGGGGGGGGGGCAGCCACAGTAACAATATCGTCACTATTGGGGGGGGCAGCCACAGCAACAATATCCTCACTATTGAGTGGGGGCAGCCACAGCAACAATATCGTCACTATTGAGTGGGGGCAGCCACAGCAACATAATCCTCACTATTGAGGAGGGGCAGCCACAGGAACAATATCGTCACTATTGAGGGGGGCAGCCACAGCAACAATATCCTGACTATTGAGGGGGGGCTGTCACAGTAACAATATCCTCACTACTGAGGAGGGGGCAGCCACAGCAACAATATCCTCACTATTGAGGGGGGGCAGCCACAGTAACAATATCCTCACTATTGAGGGTAGGCAGCCACAGCAACAATATCCTCACTATTGAGGGGGGCAGCCACAGGAACAATATCGTGACTATTGGGGGGGGGCAGCCACAGCAACAATATCCTCACTATTGAGGGGGGGCAGCCACAGCAACAATATCCTCACTATTGAGGGGGGGCAGCCACAGCAACAATATCCTCACTATTGAGGGGGGGCAGCCACAGCAACAATATCCTCACTATTGAGGGGGGGCAGCCACAGCAACAATATCGTCACTATTGAGTGGGGGCAGCCACAGTAACAATGTCCTCACTATTGAGGGGGGGCAGCCACAGCAACAATATCGTCACTATTGAGTGGGGGCAGCCACAGTAACAATGTCCTCACTATTGAGGGGGGGCAGCCACAGCAACAATATCCTCACTATTGAGGGGGGCAGCCACAGCAACAATATCCTCACTATTGAGGGGGGCAGCCACAGCAACAATATCCTCACTATTGAGGGGGGGCAGCCACAGCAACAATATCCTCACTATTGAGGGGGGGCAGCCACAGTAACAATGTCCTCACTATTGAGGGGGGGCAGCCACAGTAACAATATCGTCACTATTGAGGGGGGGCAGCCACAGTAACAATATCCTCATTATTGAGGGGGGGCAGCCACAGCAACAATATCCTCACTATTGGGGGGGGGGGCAGCCACAGTAACAATATCCTCATTATTCAGGGGGGGCAGCCACAGTAACAATATCCTCACTATTGAGGAGGGGCAGCAACAGCAACAATATCCTCACTATTGAGGGGGGCAGCCACAGGAACAATATCGTGACTATTGGGGGGGGGGCAGCCACAGCAACAATATCCTCACTATTGAGGGGGGGCAGCCACAGCAACAATATCCTCACTATTGAGGGGGGGCAGCCACAGCAACAATATCCTCACTATTGAGGGGGGGCAGACACAGCAACAATATCCTCACTATTGAGGGGGGGCAGCCACAGCAACAATATCGTCACTATTGAGTGGGGGCAGCCACAGTAACAATGTCCTCACTATTGAGGGGGGGCAGCCACAGCAACAATATCGTCACTATTGAGTGGGGGCAGCCACAGTAACAATGTCCTCACTATTGAGGGGGGGCAGCCACAGCAACAATATCCTCACTATTGAGGGGGGCAGCCACAGCAACAATATCCTCACTATTGAGGGGGGCAGCCACAGCAACAATATCCTCACTATTGAGGGGGGGCAGCCACAGCAACAATATCCTCACTATTGAGGGGGGGCAGCCACAGTAACAATGTCCTCACTATTGAGGGGGGGCAGCCACAGCAACAATATCCTCACTATTGAGGGGGGCAGCCACAGCAACAATATCCTCACTATTGAGGGGGGGCAGCCACAGTAACAATATCGTCACTATTGAGGGGGGGCAGCCACAGTAACAATATCCTCATTATTGAGGGGGGGCAGCCACAGCAACAATATCCTCACTATTGGGGGGGGGCAGCCACAGTAACAATATCCTCATTATTCAGGGGGGGCAGCCACAGTAACAATATCCTCACTATTGAGGAGGGGCAGCAACAGCAACAATATCCTCACTATTGAGGAGGGGCAGCAACAGCAACAATATCCTCACTATTGAGGGGAACAGCCACAGCAACAATATCCTCACTATTGAGGGGAACAGCCACAGCAACAATATCCTCACTATTGAGGGGAACAGCCACAGCAACAATATCCTCACTATTGAGGAGGGGCAGCCACAGCAACAATATCCTCACTATTGAGGGGAACAGCCACAGCAACAATACCCTCACTATTGAGAGGGGCAGCCACAGCAACAATATCCTCACTATTGAGGGGAACAGCCACAGCAACAATATCGTCACTATTGAGAGGGGCAGCCACAGCAACAATACCCTCACTACTGAGGAGGGGCAGCCACAGCAACAATATCCTCACTATTGAGGGGAACAGCCACAGCAACAATACCCTCACTATTGAGAGGGGCAGCCACAGCAACAATATCCTCACTATTGAGGGGAACAGCCACAGCAACAATACCCTCACTATTGAGGGGGGCAGCCACAGCAACAATATCCTCACTATTGAGGGGAACAGCCACAGCAACAATATCCTCACTATTGAGGGGGGCAGCCACAGCAACAATATCCTCACTATTGAGGGTAGGCAGCCACAGCAACAATATCGTCACTATTGAGTGGGGCAGCCACAGCAACAATATCCTGACTATTGAGGGGGGCAGCCACAGCAACAATATCCTCACTATTGAGGGTAGGCAGCCACAGCAACAATATCCTCACTATTGAGAGGGGGCAGCCACAGTAACAATATCCTCACTATTGAGTGGGGGCAGCCACAGTAACAATATCGTCACTATGGGGGGGACAGCCACAGCAACAATATCCTCACTATTGAGTGGGGGCAGCAACAGTAACAATATCCTCACTATTGAGGGGGGCAGCCACAGCAACAATATCGTCACTATTGAGTGGGGGCAGCCACAGTAACAATATCGTCACTATGGGGAGGACAGCCACAGCAACAATATCCTCACTATTGAGTGGGGGCAGCAACAGTAACAATATCCTCACTATTGAGGGGGGCAGCCACAGCAACAATATCGTCACTATTGAGGGGGGGGGGCAGCCACAGTAACAATATCATCACTATTGAGGGTAGGCAGCCACAGCAACAATATCCTCACTATTGAGGGTAGGCAGCCACAGCAACAATATCGTCACTATTGAGGGTAGGCAGCCACAGTAACAGTATCGTCACTATTGAGGGGGGCAGCCACAGCAACAATATCCTCACTATTGAGTGGGGGCAGCCACAGCAACAATATCGTCACTATTGAGTGGGGGCAGCCACAGCAACAATATCCTCACTATTGAGGAGGGGCAGCCACAGCAACAATATCGTCACTATTGAGGAGGGGCAGCCACAGCAACAATATCGTCACTATTGAGGGTAGGCAGCCACAGCAACAATATTGTCACTATTGAGGGTAGGCAGCCACAGCAACAATATCGTCACTATTGAGGAGGGGCAGCCACAGTAACAGTATCGTCACTATTGAGGGGGGCAGCCACAGCAACAATATCGTCACTATTGAGTGGGGGCAGCCACAGCAACAATATCGTCACTATTGAGTGGGGGCAGCCACAGCAACAATATCGTCACTATTGAGGAGGGGCAGCCACAGCAACAATATCCTCACTATTGAGTGGGGGCAGCCACAGTAACAATATCGTCACTATGGGGGGGACAGCCACAGCAACAATATCCTCACTATTGAGTGGGGGCAGCAACAGTAACAATATCCTCACTATTGAGGGGGGCAGCCACAGCAACAATATCGTCACTATTGAGTGGGGGCAGCCACAGTAACAATATCGTCACTATGGGGAGGACAGCCACAGCAACAATATCCTCACTATTGAGTGGGGGCAGCAACAGTAACAATATCCTCACTATTGAGGGGGGCAGCCACAGCAACAATATCGTCACTATTGAGGGGGGGGGGGCAGCCACAGTAACAATATCATCACTATTGAGGGTAGGCAGCCACAGCAACAATATCCTCACTATTGAGGGTAGGCAGCCACAGCAACAATATCGTCACTATTGAGGGTAGGCAGCCACAGTAACAGTATCGTCACTATTGAGGGGGGCAGCCACAGCAACAATATCCTCACTATTGAGTGGGGGCAGCCACAGCAACAATATCGTCACTATTGAGTGGGGGCAGCCACAGCAACAATATCCTCACTATTGAGGAGGGGCAGCCACAGCAACAATATCGTCACTATTGAGGAGGGGCAGCCACAGCAACAATATCGTCACTATTGAGGGTAGGCAGCCACAGCAACAATATTGTCACTATTGAGGGTAGGCAGCCACAGCAACAATATCGTCACTATTGAGGAGGGGCAGCCACAGTAACAGTATCGTCACTATTGAGGGGGGCAGCCACAGCAACAATATCGTCACTATTGAGTGGGGGCAGCCACAGCAACAATATCGTCACTATTGAGTGGGGGCAGCCACAGCAACAATATCGTCACTATTGAGGAGGGGCAGCCACAGCAACAATATCGTCACTATTGAGGGTAGGCAGCCACAGCAACAATATCGTCACTATTGAGGAGGGGCAGCCACAGTAACAGTATCGTCACTATTGAGGGGGGCAGCCACAGCAACAATATCGTCACTATTGAGTGGGGGCAGCCACAGCAACAATATCGTCACTATTGAGGGTAGGCAGCCACAGTAACAATATCCTCACTATTGAGTGGGGGCAGCCACAGTAACAATATCCTCACTATTGAGGGGGGCAGCCACAGCAACAATATCGTCACTATTGAGGGTAGGCAGCCACAGCAACAATATCGTCACTATTGAGGGGGGGGCAGCCACAGTAACAATATCCTCACTATTGAGGGTAGGCAGCCACAGCAACAATATCGTCACTATTGAGGAGGGGCAGCCACAGCAACAATATCGTCACTATTGCGGGGGGGGGGGGCAGCCACAGCAACAATATCATCACTATTGAGGAGGGGCAGCCACAGTAACAATATCCTCACTATTGAGGGTAGGCAGCCACAGCAACAATATCCTCACTATTGAGGGTAGGCAGCCACAGCAACAATATCGTCACTATTGAGGGTAGGCAGCCACAGCAACAATATCCTCACTATTGAGGGGGGGGGGCAGCCACAGTAACAATATCCTCACTATTGAGGGTAGGCAGCCACAGCAACAATATCGTCACTATTGAGGGTAGGCAGCCACAGCAACAATATCCTCACTATTGAGGGTAGGCAGCCACAGCAACAATATCGTCACTATTGAGGGTAGGCAGCCACAGTAACAGTATCGTCACTATTGAGGAGGGGCAGCCACAGCAACAATATCGTCACTATTGGGGGGGCAGCCACAGCAACAATATCCTCACTATTGAGGGGGGGCAGCCACAGTAACAATATCCTCACTATTGAGGGTAGGCAGCCACAGCAACAATATCATCACTATTGAGGAGGGGCAGCCACAGCAACAATATCCTCACTATTGAGGGGGGGCAGCCACAGTAACAATATCCTCCCTATTGAGGGTAGGCAGCCACAGCAACAATATTGTCACTATTGGGGGGGGGCAGCCACAGTAACAATATCGTCACTATTGGGGGGGGGCAGCCACAGCAACAATATCCTCACTATTGAGTGGGGGCAGCCACAGCAACAATATCGTCACTATTGAGTGGGGGCAGCCACAGCAACATAATCCTCACTATTGAGGAGGGGCAGCCACAGGAACAATATCGTCACTATTGAGGGGGGCAGCCACAGCAACAATATCCTGACTATTGAGGGGGGGCTGTCACAGTAACAATATCCTCACTACTGAGGAGGGGGCAGCCACAGCAACAATATCCTCACTATTGAGGGGGGGCAGCCACAGTAACAATATCCTCACTATTGAGGGTAGGCAGCCACAGCAACAATATCCTCACTATTGAGGGGGGCAGCCACAGGAACAATATCGTGACTATTGGGGGGGGGCAGCCACAGCAACAATATCCTCACTATTGAGGGGGGGCAGCCACAGCAACAATATCCTCACTATTGAGGGGGGGCAGCCACAGCAACAATATCCTCACTATTGAGGGGGGGCAGCCACAGCAACAATATCCTCACTATTGAGGGGGGGCAGCCACAGCAACAATATCGTCACTATTGAGTGGGGGCAGCCACAGTAACAATGTCCTCACTATTGAGGGGGGGCAGCCACAGCAACAATATCGTCACTATTGAGTGGGGGCAGCCACAGTAACAATGTCCTCACTATTGAGGGGGGGCAGCCACAGCAACAATATCCTCACTATTGAGGGGGGCAGCCACAGCAACAATATCCTCACTATTGAGGGGGGCAGCCACAGCAACAATATCCTCACTATTGAGGGGGGGCAGCCACAGCAACAATATCCTCACTATTGAGGGGGGGCAGCCACAGTAACAATGTCCTCACTATTGAGGGGGGGCAGCCACAGCAACAATATCCTCACTATTGAGGGGGGCAGCCACAGCAACAATATCCTCACTATTGAGGGGGGGCAGCCACAGTAACAATATCGTCACTATTGAGGGGGGGCAGCCACAGTAACAATATCCTCATTATTGAGGGGGGGCAGCCACAGCAACAATATCCTCACTATTGGGGGGGGGCAGCCACAGTAACAATATCCTCATTATTCAGGGGGGGCAGCCACAGTAACAATATCCTCACTATTGAGGAGGGGCAGCAACAGCAACAATATCCTCACTATTGAGGAGGGGCAGCAACAGCAACAATATCCTCACTATTGAGGGGAACAGCCACAGCAACAATATCCTCACTATTGAGGGGAACAGCCACAGCAACAATATCCTCACTATTGAGGGGAACAGCCACAGCAACAATATCCTCACTATTGAGGAGGGGCAGCCACAGCAACAATATCCTCACTATTGAGGGGAACAGCCACAGCAACAATACCCTCACTATTGAGAGGGGCAGCCACAGCAACAATATCCTCACTATTGAGGGGAACAGCCACAGCAACAATATCGTCACTATTGAGAGGGGCAGCCACAGCAACAATACCCTCACTACTGAGGAGGGGCAGCCACAGCAACAATATCCTCACTATTGAGGGGAACAGCCACAGCAACAATACCCTCACTATTGAGAGGGGCAGCCACAGCAACAATATCCTCACTATTGAGGGGAACAGCCACAGCAACAATACCCTCACTATTGAGGGGGGCAGCCACAGCAACAATATCCTCACTATTGAGGGGAACAGCCACAGCAACAATATCCTCACTATTGAGGGGGGCAGCCACAGCAACAATATCCTCACTATTGAGGGTAGGCAGCCACAGCAACAATATCGTCACTATTGAGTGGGGCAGCCACAGCAACAATATCCTGACTATTGAGGGGGGCAGCCACAGCAACAATATCCTCACTATTGAGGGTAGGCAGCCACAGCAACAATATCCTCACTATTGAGAGGGGGCAGCCACAGTAACAATATCCTCACTATTGAGTGGGGGCAGCCACAGTAACAATATCGTCACTATGGGGGGGACAGCCACAGCAACAATATCCTCACTATTGAGTGGGGGCAGCAACAGTAACAATATCCTCACTATTGAGGGGGGCAGCCACAGCAACAATATCGTCACTATTGAGTGGGGGCAGCCACAGTAACAATATCGTCACTATGGGGAGGACAGCCACAGCAACAATATCCTCACTATTGAGTGGGGGCAGCAACAGTAACAATATCCTCACTATTGAGGGGGGCAGCCACAGCAACAATATCGTCACTATTGAGGGGGGGGGCAGCCACAGTAACAATATCATCACTATTGAGGGTAGGCAGCCACAGCAACAATATCCTCACTATTGAGGGTAGGCAGCCACAGCAACAATATCGTCACTATTGAGGGTAGGCAGCCACAGTAACAGTATCGTCACTATTGAGGGGGGCAGCCACAGCAACAATATCCTCACTATTGAGTGGGGGCAGCCACAGCAACAATATCGTCACTATTGAGTGGGGGCAGCCACAGCAACAATATCCTCACTATTGAGGAGGGGCAGCCACAGCAACAATATCGTCACTATTGAGGAGGGGCAGCCACAGCAACAATATCGTCACTATTGAGGGTAGGCAGCCACAGCAACAATATTGTCACTATTGAGGGTAGGCAGCCACAGCAACAATATCGTCACTATTGAGGAGGGGCAGCCACAGTAACAGTATCGTCACTATTGAGGGGGGCAGCCACAGCAACAATATCGTCACTATTGAGTGGGGGCAGCCACAGCAACAATATCGTCACTATTGAGTGGGGGCAGCCACAGCAACAATATCGTCACTATTGAGGAGGGGCAGCCACAGCAACAATATCGTCACTATTGAGGGTAGGCAGCCACAGCAACAATATCGTCACTATTGAGGAGGGGCAGCCACAGTAACAGTATCGTCACTATTGAGGGGGGCAGCCACAGCAACAATATCGTCACTATTGAGTGGGGGCAGCCACAGCAACAATATCGTCACTATTGAGGGTAGGCAGCCACAGTAACAATATCCTCACTATTGAGTGGGGGCAGCCACAGTAACAATATCCTCACTATTGAGGGGGGCAGCCACAGCAACAATATCGTCACTATTGAGGGTAGGCAGCCACAGCAACAATATCGTCACTATTGAGGGGGGGGCAGCCACAGTAACAATATCCTCACTATTGAGGGTAGGCAGCCACAGCAACAATATCGTCACTATTGAGGAGGGGCAGCCACAGCAACAATATCGTCACTATTGCGGGGGGGGGGCAGCCACAGCAACAATATCATCACTATTGAGGAGGGGCAGCCACAGTAACAATATCCTCACTATTGAGGGTAGGCAGCCACAGCAACAATATCCTCACTATTGAGGGTAGGCAGCCACAGCAACAATATCGTCACTATTGAGGGTAGGCAGCCACAGCAACAATATCCTCACTATTGAGGGGGGGGGCAGCCACAGTAACAATATCCTCACTATTGAGGGTAGGCAGCCACAGCAACAATATCGTCACTATTGAGGGTAGGCAGCCACAGCAACAATATCCTCACTATTGAGGGTAGGCAGCCACAGCAACAATATCGTCACTATTGAGGGTAGGCAGCCACAGTAACAGTATCGTCACTATTGAGGAGGGGCAGCCACAGCAACAATATCGTCACTATTGGGGGGGCAGCCACAGCAACAATATCCTCACTATTGAGGGGGGGCAGCCACAGTAACAATATCCTCACTATTGAGGGTAGGCAGCCACAGCAACAATATCATCACTATTGAGGAGGGGCAGCCACAGCAACAATATCCTCACTATTGAGGGGGGGCAGCCACAGTAACAATATCCTCCCTATTGAGGGTAGGCAGCCACAGCAACAATATTGTCACTATTGGGGGGGGGGGCAGCCACAGTAACAATATCGTCACTATTGGGGGGGGCAGCCACAGCAACAATATCCTCACTATTGAGTGGGGGCAGCCACAGCAACAATATCGTCACTATTGAGTGGGGGCAGCCACAGCAACAATAACCTTACTATTGAGGAGGGGCAGCCACAGGAACAATATCGTCACTATTGAGGGGGGCAGCCACAGCAACAATATCCTGACTATTGAGGGGGGGCTGTCACAGTAACAATATCCTCACTACTGAGGAGGGGGCAGCCACAGCAACAATATCCTCACTATTGAGGGGGGGCAGCCACAGTAACAATATCCTCACTATTGAGGGTAGGCAGCCACAGCAACAATATCCTCACTATTGAGGGGGGCAGCCACAGGAACAATATCATGACTATTGGGGGGGGGGCAGCCACAGCAACAATATCCTCACTATTGAGGGGGGGCAGCCACAGCAACAATATCCTCACTATTGAGGGGGGGCAGCCACAGCAACAATATCCTCACTATTGAGGGGGGGCAGCCACAGCAACAATATCCTCACTATTGAGGGGGGGCAGCCACAGCAACAATATCGTCACTATTGAGTGGGGGCAGCCACAGTAACAATGTCCTCACTATTGAGGGGGGGCAGCCACAGCAACAATATCGTCACTATTGAGTGGGGGCAGCCACAGTAACAATGTCCTCACTATTGAGGGGGGGCAGCCACAGCAACAATATCCTCACTATTGAGGGGGGCAGCCACAGCAACAATATCCTCACTATTGAGGGGGGCAGCCACAGCAACAATATCCTCACTATTGAGGGGGGGCAGCCACAGCAACAATATCCTCACTATTGAGGGGGGGCAGCCACAGTAACAATGTCCTCACTATTGAGGGGGGGCAGCCACAGCAACAATATCCTCACTATTGAGGGGGGCAGCCACAGCAACAATATCCTCACTATTGAGGGGGGGCAGCCACAGTAACAATATCGTCACTATTGAGGGGGGGCAGCCACAGTAACAATATCCTCATTATTGAGGGGGGGCAGCCACAGCAACAATATCCTCACTATTGGGGGGGGGCAGCCACAGTAACAATATCCTCATTATTGAGGGGGGGCAGCCACAGCAACAATATCCTCACTATTGGGGGGGGGCAGCCACAGTAACAATATCCTCACTATTGAGGGGGGGTAGCCACAGCAACAATATCCTCACTATTGAGGGGGGGCAGCCACAGCAACAATATCCTCACTATTGGGGGGGGCAGCCACAGCAACAATATCCTCACTATTGAGGGGAACAGCCACAGCAACAATACCCTCACTATTGAGGGGGCAGCCACAGGAACAATATCGTCACTATTGAGGGGGAAAGCTACAGAAGTACTCTGCGCTATCTGCATATTGTCTTCCTCTTTCCTGAGTCACGCAGCTACCTCCCTCCTTGAAATTAGAGGTGACTGTAATCCTGTAGCTGCTGTACCCCTGTAGCTCCTATCTATCACTTCCTCATTCTCCCGTGTGAGCGATAGGGCATACAGCTGCAGCTGGATGCACTTCATTCCAGATCTCCCACATAGAAACATAAAAAACCTACAGCACATTACAGGCACTTCGGCCTATAATGCTGTGCCGAACGTGTACTTACCTTGGGTTACCCATAGCCATCTATTTTTCTAAGCTCCATGTACCTATCCAGGAGTCTCTTAAAAGACCCTATAGTATCTGCCTCCACCACCACCACTGGCAGCCCATTCCACACACTTATCACTCTGCGTAAAAAACTTACCCCTGACAAGCCTCTGTGCCTGCTTCCAAGCACCTTAAAACTGTGCCCTCTTGTGCTAGCCATTTCAGCCCTGGGAAAAAGCCTCTGACTTTTTCCTCTGATCCACACGATCAGTGCCTCTCATCATCTTATACAACTCTATCAGGACACCTCTCATTCTCTGTCACTCTAAGGAGAGAAGGCCAAGTTTACTCAACGTATTCTCATAAAGCAAGCTCCCCAATCCAGGCAACATCCTTGTAAATTTCCTCTGCACCCTTTCTATGGTTTCTGCCTCCTTCTTGTAGTGAGACAACCAGAACTGAGCACAGTACTCCAAGTGGGGTCTGACCAGGGTCCTATATAACTGTAACATTACCTCTCAGCTCCGAACTGAATTCCACAGTTGATGAAGGCCAATGCACCGTACGCCTTCTTAAGCACATCTTGCATGAGAAGCACACCATTGACCTGGAATCCATTCTCATTTCTCTGGCTGGACACTAATAAACAAAGAAAGTGAAACTTGATAGAAACCTCACCCTAGACTCTGCCTCTACATGCCAAAGACTGCTGTCAAAGTCTCTACCTCCCCCTCTCTAACCCTGTCCCGCTCGAACAAAGGCCACTCCGCTTAAATCCAGCTTCTTTTTTTTGGCCCTTGACAAATGCCAATTAACCCAAACAATTTCAATCTCTACAGAACTCCTGATCGGCCCAGTTCACTTTTTTAATCTGCAACTGAAACTGCATAAGCAATTGTCTTCGCAATCTTAAGTCTCCACATAAAATCCTGACAGGTTCTGTTCACTTTTTTAAAATCTGGCACTCAAACTGCAGACAACTATCTCTACGATCTCAGTCTCTGCTGAATGCCCTGAAAAGCCCCATTCTCTTTTGTAAATCAAGCAAGCTGTTTTACCCTGGATAGGTGCTTCAAATGCAGCAGCACCCATCCCAGCAAATGGAGAGCAGTCCATCACACACCTGGCCGTGGCCAATGGATTGCTTTGGGTAATCATTATTCAAAACCACTCTATCATAGACCTGCATTTGTAGCTATACAGTATATATATATAGCTTATACTCTTGAGTTTCTAGTTTGTGGTAACCTTGGGGGGATTGATGCCATTGGTTGCCATAGTGGGGGTGGACTCCCACTACCTATAAAGTACTCCCAATGGCTTCCATCTGAAAATAGTCTCTGATAACCAATTCCAATTCCTGGCCTTCATGTGGCAGAACTGTTTACACTGACAGGAAAAGGGGCGAAGGCGGGTCACTGGTGCCTTAAACCCAGTTGCTTCGGGCAGGTGGGGCTTGTTAGCCTGGGAAGGAAGCACACCTAGGAGAAGGAAAACTCTGATTTAAAACCTCTGCTGCCTTGTGGCTATACCCACTCATGGGAAAGGCTTCGGAAGTAAATCTCAAGGAAGAAATCTGGAGTCAGAGCCCTTAGGCAGTCTGATATTGATTCATTGTCATTCTGGCAGCTCCTGCAGTTCAGCTATCATCAAAATGTTATGCCTGGTATCCCTTTAGACAAAAGCGTCTGGGCTAAGAGGAGGATTGCCATGCATGGTCTTCATACGCCTCCTGCCCAGGATTTGGTGACGTAATTCTCCACAACCAACTCAAGACCTGGGGCAATGGGCAAGTGGCGACAGTGGCAGGCATAAATAGTGTTGGGAGCCACTAGTCACGAACCTGCACTCAGGCAGCCAAGGCAAAATGGACAGTCTCATCCCATGAGGCAAGGGCAGTGTTCGGCAGCCACCTTGATGATGAAGCTACCCTCTTTACGGACCGCTCTGTTCCCCCCTCACGGGAAAGGGTCTGGAAAAGGTGACCGAAAGAAAGCTTGCCTCACCCTATCGTACTGCAGATGACTGGACATCTACCCTGTGGTCGAGCTACTTTAAAACCCACAAAAGAAAGAAGAACCACCAGAAAACTGAGCAAACTCTATGTTGGAGCCTGGAATGTCAGGACACTCATTGACAACAGGACCAGTAACAGACCGGAGAGGTGAACTGCTCTTGTAGGACACATGCTTCAGAAGTACAACATCAACATTGCAGCGCTCAGTGAGACACGCCTGGCCAAGACTGGTGAAATCACAGAAGTAGTTATGTTTTTCTGGAGTGCCAAGGAGGCTAGAGAGGCTAGAGAATCCGGAGTTGGCTTTGCCATCTGGACCACAATCGTCAGGAACCTGGAGTCCCTCCCCAGAGGCATCAACTTTGCCTCACGGTAATAAGGGTGCCTCTGAAAGCCAAGACTCATCTGACTTTGATCAGTGCCTATGCACCCACATGGCCTACATCTCTGAACAGAAGGAACTGTTCTACCAGGAACTTGGCCAGCTTCTCCAGTCTGTCCCCAAAATGACAAGATCCTGCTACTTCGTGACTTTACTGTCTGAGTAGGCAGTGAACATCAGTCTTGGCCAGAAGTCATTGGCAAGCATGGTCTTGGAAAAGAGAATTCAAATGGGCAGCTACTACTCACCTTCTGCGCAGAAGATGGGCTGACAATCACCAACACCCTCTTTCAGCTTCCAGACATTCACAAGGTAACCTGGATGCACTTGGGCTCCAAGAACTGGCACCTGATTGACTACATGATCATAAGGCGCCGGGACATCAGAGATGTGATCATCACCAGAGTGATGAGGGGAGCAGGCTGCTGGACTGACCACATCTTGCTAAGCAAGCTGTCATTTCAGATCGCCAGCGTACACAGGCACCAGCAGGCTGACACTAAGTGTAAGCTGAACATTCAACAGCTTGCTGACCCCAGCATCAAAGAGCAGCTGATCAGAAAACTGGAGGAACAACTTCAGCACCTGCCTGAGGAAGCTGACCCAGAAACAGCAGGGGCTGTCATCAGAGACACCCTGTACAGGGCTGAAAGTGCCGTCTCGGGCACCCCAACAGGAAGCATCAGGATTGCTTTGATGGGAACAACTCTGATATTGTCACCCTTCTCAAACAAAAGCAGGAAGCCTTTGCAAGCTGGCTCAGTGACAAGCAGTCAATCTCCAAACAGGACCGCTTGAAGCACCTCAGTAGTAAGGTCCAGGCTGAGCTGCAGAAGATGAAAGATCAGTGGTGGAAGGCCAAACTGGCGAGAGCGTCAGGACTATGCTGACCAGAACAACACAAAGAAATGTTTTGATGGTCTAAAGGTAGTGTACTGAAACTGGTCTTGCTCCAACATCATGGTACCAGTCCGCTCCTCGGATGGAGTGTTCCTCACTGACAAAGGCGGCATTGTCCAATGGTGGGCAAACCATTTCAACCAGCTGCTGAACAGGCCATCCTAGATAGACAACCAAGCCATAGATGACATGCCCCAGCGCCCAGTCTTGGGAGCACTTGATGATCCCCCATATTGGTAGAATCTAGGAAGGTAGTCAACCAGCTGCAGCCAGGTAAGGCCCCTGGCCCGGATGGGATCCCACCAGAAGTCTTCAAGGACAGTGACAAAACTCTTCGTCAGAGGCTGACAGAGCTCATGCAGTAGTTGTGAGAGAAAGCCTGTGTACCACAGAAGTTTACAGATGCAAACATCATCCACTTAGACAGGAACATGGGTCAGGGCATCCTGTGACAATCACAGAGGCATAACTGTCCTGAGCACAGGCGGGAAGATCATGGGCCATCTCATACTGAACAGGATTACCTCTCACCTCCTTGATGACGTTCTCACGGAGTCAATGTGGTTTCAGATCTAATAGAGGGACAGTGGACATGATCTTTACTGTCATACAGATCCAGGAAAAGTGGCAGGAACAATCTCTACATCTTCTTTGTGGACCTGTCAAAGGCATTTGATACTGTCTGTCGCAAAGGCCTTTGGCACATCCTTACCAAGTTAGGCTGCTCAGCATTGCAGGTCATTCCACAATGGCCAGGGTCATTGAAAACAGCTGCATCTCTGACCACTTTCTAGTAGCTAATGGTGTCCAGCAGGGCAGTGCCCTCGTGCCTATTCTGTTCAGCCTCCTGTCTGCACGATACTGTTCTCTGCTCTCTCACAGACTGATGCAGAATAACAATTCGCTACAGGACTGATGGACACTTCTTTGATCTGCGACACCTCAAGACCAAGGTCAAAGTGCTGGAAGCAATAGTACCAGACTTCCTCTTTGCAAATGACTGCACTCTTGCAACGCATAGTGAAAGGGACCTGCAGAAGCTCACGGACTGCTTCGCTGTGGCTGCAAGAAAATGCGACCTAACCATCAGCCTGCAGAAGACAGAAATTCTTTTTTTTTATTAACTTTTTAATGAGTTTCTACGATGCAACAACAGAAAAAATCAACAAAATGTCGATTTATACAGTGCAAAACAAACGTGTCTAATATATAATTCATAACAATAAGGAAAAAGCACCCAAAATAAAATCATATAAAGTTCGTGTCCTCCCCACCCTCCCATTACAAAACTCCAGGCCAACCATTTCAATATGTAAAAGAAAAATTAATCGGAGCGTTTGACCCCACAGAGCTGTAAATATATATAAAAAAAGAAAATATAATTCCTACTACCAAAACTATAATGTAATTCACATAAAAAAACATAAAACTTACAGAAAAAAAGCTGAAAGTAAGGAATTATAGTCCGTAAAAAAGGATAAACTTAATCTAAAGAGGAGTTATGAAAGTATTCAAGAAAAGGTCTCCACACCTTATGAAACTTTATGTCGGAATTGAGAAGTGAATAATGAATCTTTTCAAGGTCTAAGCAGGACATAATATCACTAAGCCATTGAGCATAAGTGGGTGAGGCAACATCTCTCCACCTAAGGAGAACTAACCGTCTAGCCAAAAGAGAGGCAAAAGATAATGTTCGACATTTAGTCGGACTCAAATGCATGTCTATTTCATCCAAGGTGCCAAAAAAAGCAATCAGAGGGTTAGGTTCTAAGTGGCAATTAAAAATATGGGATAAAGTTAAAAAAACTTCTCTCCAGAATTTCTCTAGACTAGGACAAGCCCAGTACATATGAATAAGAGAAGCCTTGCCCCCTTTACACTTGTCACAAACGGGACTAATGTCAGGATAAAACTGCGATAATTTAGTTTTTGACATATGAGCCCTATGTACAAAAGGTAGTGGCGAGCACATAAAGAGGTTGAGTTAACTGACTTAAGAATTGAAACCCAAACTACATCAGATAAAGAAATATTTAAATTATGTTCCCAGGCAGTTCTCATTTTATCAAAGGGGGCATGCGTCAAGATCACTAACTTATCACAATAGTAGACATTAAACCTTTACCCAATGGATTAATACAAAGAAACAGGTCCACAACGTTTTTCTCGGGCATCTCAGGGAAGTTTGATATTAAAGGGTTAATGAAATGTCTAATTTGAAGATATCTAAAGAAATGAGTATTAGGTAGGTTAAACTTTACAGACAGTTGTTGAAAAGTTGCAAAACAATTATCTGTGAAAAGATCTTCAAAGCGCCTAATGCCCTTTCTGTACCAACCATGAAATGTTGAGTCTTGCATAGAAGGTAGGAAAAGATGATAGTGTAAAATAGGACTAGAGAGAGAGAAACCATGAAGGCCATTATATTTTCTGAACTGAGCCCATATTCTCAGAGTATGTCTAATAAGAGGATTAGTCTATTAGACAATTAGTCTAGGCAAGTGACATGGAAGTGCGGATCCAAGAAGTTCAAAAAAGAGAGATCCTTACTAGAGTTCAACTCCACTGTCACCCGTTTTGGGCAGTCAAACTGATTATGAAAGAAGGACCAAAAAGTAAGACAATGAATACTGGCTGCCCAATAATATAAACAAAAGTTAGGTAAGGCCATACCACCTTCCTTTTCAGATTTCTGAAGGTGAGCTTTATTAAGTCTGGAACTTTTGCCCTTCCATAGATAGGACGAAATAACAGAATCTAACAAATCAAAAAAAAGCTTTAGAAATAAAAATTGGTAAAGATTGAAATAAGTATAAAAATTTAGGAAGGATATACAATTTAATAACATTAATTCGACCTACCAGAGACATGGACAAGGGTGACCACTGTGTCAAACTCTGTTTCATAGAATTTAAAAGATTAGCAAAATTTTCTCAAAAAAGATCCTGGAAGTTCCTTGTTACTGTAATACCAAGGTAAGTGAATTGATTATTAACTACTTTAAAAGAAGTTCATGAAATACTAATGCTTGTGCTTCTCTATTGATTGGGAAGAGTTCGCTCTTGTGTAAATTAAGTTTGTAACTGGAAAACTGACTAAATTTATTAAGAAGTAAAAAGATTGGGGGTATGAAGTAGTCGGATTTGATATAAAAAGTAAAAGATCATCGGCATAAAGAGAAACTTTAAGCTCAACACCTCCCCTCCAAAACCCCATCAATTCAGCACAGCTACAAAACGCAATCGCCAGAGGCTCTACAGCCAAAAGTAAGGGACTTAAGGACATCCTTGTTGGGTGCCATGCTTAAGGCTAAAAGACTGGGATTGCTGAGAGTTGGTCAAAACAGAAGTGATGGGACACGAATATAAAAATTTAATCCATGTAATAAAACTTTGCCCAAAGTCAAATTTCACTCCACACCATCGAACGCTTTCTCCGCATCAAGAGAAATGACACATTCAGGAGTCGCATTTGAGGGTGAATGTAGCATATTAAATAAACGCCTTATTTTTAAAAAGGAAGGCGATTTTTAATAAAACCAGTTTGATCTTCAGAAATAATAGAACGTATAATGTTTCCAATCTATCAGCCAAAACTTTAGCCAAAATTTTAACATCGACATTTAACAAAGAAATCGACCTAAACGAAACACTCTGTTGGATCTTTACCTTTTTTGGCTAAAAGAATGATACATGCCTCGTTAAATGATGCTGGCAATTTACTATGTTTAAACAAATCAGATAGAACTAAGAATAATTGAGATGAAAGCAGTGAGGGAAATTATTTATAAAATTCTGCAGAAAACCCATCAGGTCCAGGCGATTTAACCAACTGCAGTGCAGAAATGGCAGAGGATATTTCCTCTAGTGATAATGGCTCATTGAGTTTTGCTTTAAGATCGGAAGAAAGTGAAGGAATATCTAAACTGTTTAAAAAATGCTCAACAGAGATACTGTAGCGGTGTGCTACACGCAGCGCTGAAATAACGACACGTAGTCGATGAACTGCGGTTACAAAAGACATTTTATTCGAACTTCGCGGCCTCGCTTTAAAGCATTCCTGATCCCGCCCTCCCCCGGCGCGGATGCTGTAGGGGGCACGTATTCATAGTCCTGTCCCGCGCGCTGGCACTCTTGCTGTCACCTGTCACCCTTGCTGGTGAAGCAGACTTGGCGCCCTTTTGGGACTGGCCTTTATGCCGACGCGCTGGCTATTTGTGAGCCAGATAGAGTGCGCTAGGAGTGGGTCGCCACATAACCCCCCCCCCCCCCCCCCGAACCGGCGATACACCCCCCAATGTCCACAGTCTGGGCCGGACCCCGTTTGGGAGGTCTGCCTCTGCGCCGCGGTGCCGGAAACTCGACCGGTTGCACCACGTCCACCTGGGCCGGTTTGAGTCGGTCCACTGTGAAAACCTCCTCTCTCCCCCCAACGTCCAGCATGAATGTGGACCCGTTGTTTCTGATCACCGTAAACGGCCCCTCGTAGGGCCGCTGTAGCGGTGCCCGATGTCTGCCCCTTCGTACAAACACAAACTTGTAGTTCTGCAGGTTGTTGGGTACGCAGGTCGGGTTCTGCCCATGCTGCGAAGTGGGTATGGGGGCAAGGTTGCCGAGCCTCTCGCGTAATCTGCCCAGGACTGCTGCGAGTTCTTCCTCTTGCCCCCTTGGGGCTGGTATGAACTCCCCTGGGATGACCAGGGGTGCGCCGTACACCAACTCGGCCGGCGAGGTGTGCAGATCGTCTTTGGGCGCCGTGCGGATTCCGAGTAGGACCCAGGGAAGCTCGTCCACCCAGTTAGGCCCTTTGAGGCGGGCCATGAGAGCTGACTTTAGGTGACGGTGGAAACGCTCCACCAGCCCGTTCGACTGTGGGTGGTAGGCAATTGTGTGGTGCAGCTGTGTCCCCAAAAGGCTGGCCCCAAAAAACTGGGCGCCTCTGTCAGAGGTAATGTGGGCCGGTACACCAAAGCGAGATACCCAGGTGGCGATCAGTGCCCGGGCGCAAAATTCGGAGGTTGTGTCAGTGAGCGGGATCGCCTCTGGCCATCTTGTGAACCGGTCCACGATAGTGAGGAGGTGCCGCGCTCCTCGCGACACTGGCAGGGGGCCCACGATATCCACATGAATGTGGTCGAAACGCCGGTGGGTGGGGTGGAACTGCTGCGGCAGAGCTTTGGTGTGCTGCTGCACCTTGGCTGTTTCGCAGTGCATGCACGTTCTGGCCCAGTCACGGACCTGCTTGCGGAGTCCGTGCCAAACGAACCTGTTGGAGACCATCCGGACGGTTGTCTTGATGAAGGGGTGCGCTAAGTTATGAATGGAGTTGAAAACGCGCCGCCGCCAGGCTGCCTGGACGACAGGACGGGGTTGGCTGGTGGTGACATCACAGAGCAGGGTCCTCTCACCTGGGCCTACGGGGAGGTCCTGGAGCTGCAAACCGGAGACTGCAGTTCTGTAACTAGGGATCTCCTTGTCTGCCTGCTGCGCCTACACCACCGCCTCAAAGTCTACCCCTTGGGAAGGGGCATGAATGGTAGGGCGAGAGTGTGCGTCCGCCACGACATTGTCCTTTCCCGAGACGTGCCGGACATCTGTCGTGTATTCAGAGATGTAGGACAGATGTCGCTGCTGGCAGGACGACCAGGGGTCGGATGCCTTAGTGAACGCAAAGGTAAGCGGTTTGTGGTCCGTGAACGCGGTGAAGGGCCTACCTTCTAAGAAGTACCTGAAATGCTGGATCGTCAGGTATAGCGCCAACAGTTCCTGGTCAAAAACACTGTATTTGAGCTCGGGTGGTCGCAGGTGTTTGCTGAAAAACGCCAGGGGTTGCCAGCAACCCTCGATGAGTTGCTCCAGCACCCCACCGACTGCCGTGTTAGATGCGTCCACTGTGAGTGCGGTAGGGACGTCCATTCTGGGGTGCACTAGCATCACGGCGTTTGCCAAGGCTTCTTTCATTTTAATGAAAGTGGCGGCGGACTCCTCGTCCCAGGTAATGTCCTTGCCCGGACCCGACATCAGGGCGAACAGGGGGCACATGATTCGGGCAGCTGAAGGGAGGAAGCGGTGGTAGAAATTTAACATACCCACAAATTCCTGAAGGCCTTTGATTGTGGTGGGTCGGGGGAAATGGCGGACTGCGTCTACCTTAGCAGGCAGAGGGGTTGCCCTGTCTGTAGTGATCCTGTGGCCCAGGAAGTCCATGGTGTCAAGCCCGAACTGGCATTTGGCCGGGTTGATTGTCAGGCCGTATTCACTCAGTCGGGCGTAGCGTTGACGGAGATGGGACAGATGCTCCTGACGACTGCTGCTAGCTATGAGGATGTCGTCCAAATAGATGAAAGCGAAATCCAGGTCGCATCCCACCGCGTCCATTAACCGCTGAAACGTCTGTGCGGCATTCTTCAGGCCGAACGGCATGCGGAGGAACTCAAAAAGGCCGAAAGGGGTGATGAGTGCTGTTTTGGGGACGTCGTAAGGATGCATCGGGATTTGATGGTATCCCCGGACGAGGTCTACCATGGAGAAGATCCGTGCGTGCGCCGTGCAGGTTTGCTGCAAGTCCTGAATGTGTGGCACAGGGTAGCGGTCCAGGGTTGTAGCCTTGTTCAGCCTGCGGTAGTCGCCGCATGGTCTCCAGCTCCCTGATGCTTTGGGCACCATGTGCAGGGGGGAGGCCCAGGGGCTGTCGGACCGCCATATGATCCCCAATTCTTCCATTCTCTTGAACTCCTCCTTCGCCAGTCGGAGCTTGTCCGGGGGAAGCCTTCGAGCACGGGGGTGGAGGGGTGGTCCCTGTGCCAGGATGCGGTGCTGTACATGGTCATGGACCATGGTACATGGTCTGGGCATGGCTGCCTTGAACTGCAGTGCCAGAACCGATGGGAAATCCACCAGGACTCTGGTGAAGTCGTTGTCGGACAGCATGATGGAGTCTAGGTGTGGGGCTGGCAACTGGGCTTCACCCAGGGAGAACGTTTGAAAGGTCTCAGCGTGGACCAGTCTCTGCCTCGGCAGGTCAACCAGTAGGCTGTGAGACCACAAAAAATCTGCGCCCAGGAGCGGTTGGGCTACGGCGGCCAGTGTGAAGTCCCACGTGAACTGGTTGGAGCCGAACTGCAGCCGCACCGTACGGGTGCTGTAGGTCCTTACAGTGCTGCCGTTCGCGGCCCTCAGGGCCCTGTTTCAGGTGTCATAACTCGTCGGAGGTAAAACGCTGATCTCGGCTCCAGTGTCAACCAAAAAACGGCGTCCCGACCGCTTGTCCCACACAAGCGATGGCCAGCCGCCGTAGCCATCAGCGGCGGCTGGCCCTGGCGTTACCCGGGAACTTGCAAGGCGGGCTACAGCGGCGGGCTTCTGCGCCCCACCGCTGGTGGTAGAAATACCATTGTTCGTTGGTCTCCTCACCCCTGCCTCTGGGGTTAGTGGGCTCTGCTGCCGGGCCTGGTCTGGTCTGCTGCTGGTGATCTGTGCGGCGGACGCCCCACTCTCCTTCTTGGCTTTCCACAGCAAGTCCGCCCAGGCTGCCACCTTCCGGGGGTCGCTGAAATCCGCGTCGGACAGCAGCAGGCGGATGTCCTCGGGCAGCTGCTCCAGGAATGCCTGCTCAAACATGAGGCAGGGCTTGTGTCCTCCAGCCAGGGACAGCATCTCATTCATTAAAGCCGATGGCGGTCTGTCTCCCAAACCATCCAGGTGCAGTAAACGGGCAGCTCGCTCGCGCCATGAGAGTTCGAAAGTCCTTATGAGCAGGGCTTTGAATTCCGTGTATTTGCCGTCCGCTGGGGAGACTGTATGAACTCCTCAACCTGGGCCACTGTGTCCTGGTCGAAGGAGCTCACCATGTAGTAGTAACGTGTGTCCTCCAAGGTTATCTGCCAAATGTGGAATTGGGCTTCTGCTTGCTGGAACAATAGGTGAGGTCGCAGCGTCCAGAAGCTTGGCAGTTTCAACGAAACTGCATGAACAGATGCGGCGTCGTTTATCTTCGGCCCAAATATCGTTTGGGCCATCGGGGTCACCAATTGTAGCGGTGTGTTACACGCAGCGCTGAAATAACGACACGTAGTCGATGAACTGCGGTTACAAAAGAGATTTTATTCGAACTTCGCGGCCTCGCTTTAAAGCCTTCCTGATCCCGCCCTCCCTGGGCGCGGATGCTGTAGGGGGCACATATTCACAGTCCTGTCCCACATATGGGCTTTTCCCCTTTGCTGGTGAAGCAGACTTGGCGCCCTTTTGGGACTGGCCTTTATGCCGGCATACTGGCTATTTGTGAGCCAGTTCGAGTGCGCTAGGAAGTGGGTCGCCACAATACTATCATTTAAAGATTCAGAGGTATAAAGTTGAGAATAATAAGTATTAAATGAGTCATTAATTTCAGAATGATTCGAAGTAGTGTTCCATTTCCCATTCGAATATTTGTAATTTGTTGTTTAGCTTTAGAGCATCTTAGTTGGTTGACCAAAATCTTGCCGGATTTATCACCATGAATATAAAATCGGCTCTTATTTTCAAGAAGTTGACGTTCAACTGGTTGAGTGGAAATAAGGTCAAACTTAGTTTGAAGTTCTATTCGCTTCTTGTATAGTTCGGGATTTTTGGTCTGGGCATATAGTTGGTTTGTTGCTTTAATTTGACTGATCAAATCTAATCGCTCTAAATAGGTCTTTCTTTTCAGATTCGCAGTATATGAAATTATTTGACCCCTCAAATATGCTTTCATGGCATCCCAGACAACCTGGGATGAAATTTCAGATGACGTGTAGTGTTTAAAAAAGAAGTTATCTGGTCCTTCATAAATTTTACAAAACCATTATCCAACAGCAAGGTCAAGTTAAAACGCCAATGTTTATTCATTTGAGGGAAACCAGGAAAATTTATAAACAGGGTAACTGGGGCATGATCCGAAATCAATATACTCTGATAATCACAAGAGCGAACAGATGGAATCAGCTGGTTATCCATTAAAAAATAATCAATTCTAGTAAAAGTATGATGGACATGTGAAAAAAGGAATAATCTCTCTCAGTATGATGGAAAAATTGCCACACATCAGAGATACTATAATTAGAAAGAAAAGAGTGAATGGATAAAGCAGATTTACTAAGTAGTCTAGGAACAGATCCAAAACTGGATCTAACCAACAATTAAAATCACCACCCAATATAAGAGAATATAAACTCAAGTCAGGCAATAAAGAGAAAAAAAATCAAAAAAGTCTACATCATTCGAATTGGGAACATACAGGTTAACCAAGACTACCCTAGTATTATACAGTTTCCCAGAAACTATAATAAAATGACCATTTGTATCAGATACTTTGTTGTGAAGCTCAAAGTGAACATTTTGATTAATAAGGATTGAGACACCCCCTGACTTAAGCCGGGAAGGAAGAATAGAAGTGCTGTCCCACCCACCTTGACATAAGACGAGAATTATCAAAACTACGATTATGTGTTTCTTGCAAAAAAGCAATGTAAGCTTTGAGCCGTTTAAGATGTGAAAACATCTTCCTTCTTTTAACAGGATGGTTTAATCCCTTAACATTCCAGCTTATAAGATTCAATGGGCTTCATTTAAAATAAAACACTGTCATTTAAAATAAAACATAAAGGGTAGTAGGCATAAACAAGATCAAACATTCAAATAACAGCTCTGGAGCAAAAGTATAAAACAAGAGAATCAGGACAAAAAATGTCCTGAGTAACAAAGAATAACTAAAGGTTCTATAAATGGTGTTGGCACTAGAGCACCCTCCCCACCCCCTCAAATCTCAGAACAAGAAAGCTACCAAAAAAACAGCAGCAAGCTCTTCAGAAAAATAACCACCCCAAAAACCAACTTCCAGTTTCTTAATATCATCATAAGCACCGTTTAATTAACAATTCAAAAACCAGAGAACTTATGCACTACGAAATAAAATTATACATAAAGAAAAGATAAACAATTCCATCAATAAGTATTAATGTAATAATCCAGAGTAGCCTACCCACGAGAAACTATGAAAAAATTCAGTAATTTAACAAGGAAATAGGAAAAAAAGCCAGAGAGAAAAAAAAAGTACTTATTGGCTATATTAAATAATCAGACCGAGTCTGAAGGAGTCGAAACGGCAGGGAGACTTTTGATAAATTTCTGAGCTTTTGTCCCCAGTACTACGAGTTATTCGGAGGTGGGCTGGATAACGCAGTGAGGGCCTGAATCCATGATTGTAAAACTCTTTCATAACTTCTTTATACTCAGCATGCAGCCTCAGAATTTGAGGAGCATAATCCTCAACGATATGGATAGAATGATACTTGTAATCCAAGTTTCCTCTCCAACATGCTTCCATGATCAAAAGGTTTTTCACCTGATATCGATGAAAACAGAGAATAACTGGGCATGGCCTAGAGCCCAACTCGAGCTTGGCCAGAAATGTACAGTGACTCTGTCTAACTCGGGTGGGGTTGGAAGAATATCCTTCCAAAAAATCTCACAGAGTACAGAAGAAAAAAATTCAACAGGACATCCACTTTCGATAGTCTCTGGCAGACCGAGGATTCATAGATTATAACGTCTGCTCCAACCTTTGAGATCAGTTATTTTGGATATTAACTTGGTGTTATGCTCTCTCAAATTGGAACAGACAGCTGCTGAACACGACATTTTAAATCTTCGGTAGCTGACTCAAGATGAGAGAGACGTTTGGCATGATCCTCCACTTTGGAATTAATTTGATCCAACTTTAACTCCAACGAACTGAAAGAAGACTTATATTCAGACTTAAGTTCAGATATAATCTCTTGGCAGTGCTGTTCCAAAATGGAGATAATCTCGGCAGAGGAACCAGAGACAGTCGCAGTTGCAGAGGCTTCCTTTTCCCCAGATTTAGGGAGCTTTGAGGCCATTGTAGGACAGACGTATTCGCAGGCAGGTAGGAGAACAAAAAATTTAACAGTCTGGAGTAGAAAAAAAGGAGATAAGGAGTGCAGAGATAAGAAATGAAACAGAGCGACAGTTTCAAGCAAATAAACTATCGCCATCTTACCAGAAGTTCAGAAGACAGAAGTTCTACTTCAGCCCGTACCCCATACCAACTTTACAGAACCATGAATTGAGAGTGAAGGCACACAACTCAACAATACTGATGCCTTCACCTACTTGGGAAACTGCCTCACCTCCTCTTGCAGTCTAGATTGAGAGATCTCAGACTTGCAGACGCTGGGGCATCCTTTGGCAGGCTAGGAACATGAGTGCGGGGTGAAGATGGCATCAGGGTGAAGACCAAGCTTGTAGTCTATAGAACAGTCGTCCTGATTTCTCTGATGTATGACCGTGAAACATGGATCCCATATCACAAGCACATCAAGATACTTGACCAGTTCCACCTGCTATGCCTTCGCAAGATCATGAACTTCTCGTGGCAAGACAGAGTCCTCACCACAAAAGTGCTATGAAGGGCTGAGACCTCTGGCACAGGGGCACTGACCATGAAGGTGCAACTCTGATGTGTTTGACATGTGGTCCATATAGAAGACAACTGCTTTCCAAAAATGGTATTCTTTTCTGAGCTGGCCCATGGCACCAGAAAGCAAGGAGGCCCCACAAAGCGCTATAAAGATTGCATGAAAATGTCCTTCTAGGCATGCGATATCCCTGTGACTGGTTGGGAGTTATTGGCCAAAGATCATAATGCCTGGCATCTGGCAGTCTACAAAGGCACGAGATCATTTGAAGTGTAGTGGCTGAAGGAACTTGGTCAAAAGCGCCAGGACCACAAGAAGAGATGACCCGACTCGACATTCCCAATGGACTTCCAAGAGATACTATTGGTTATCAAAGGGACACAATTAAGCCTGCTCTTGATGGGGACAATAACTGCCTGGTATTTAAGGTGCACGGATGTTACATTACCCTGGCAATGCTGCATTCAGGTACCGACTACCTTATTAGATAGAACACTTCAGACACACGATGTCCGTGCTGAACATGGTCTCAAATCAAGGCTAAATCTCTTGTGCCTCCAGATAACACATCCTGCCAATTCCTTCATATTCACATCCTTATCAAGAAGGCTCTTTAATAGCACTATTGTATCTGATTCCACTATGCCCAGCAGCGCGCTCCAGATACAAGCCTCTCTGTGTAAAACAAACTTGGACCACACATCTCCTTTAACTTTACCTCTTCTCACTTTAAACACACGTACTCAGGGCAGGAAAAAGACCATAAGATCATAAGATATAGGAGCACAATTAGGCTATTTGGCCCATCGAGTCTGCTCTGCCATTTCGTCATGGCTGATCCAATTTTCCTCTCAGCCCCAATCTCATACCTTCTCCCTGTATCCCTTCATGCCATGACCAATCAAGAATCTATCAACATCTTCCTTAAATATACATAAAAATTCAGTCTCCACAGCTGCATGTGGCAAAGAATTCCACAGATTCATCACTTTGGCTAAAGAAATTCCTCCTCATCACCATTGTAAAAGGATGCCCCTCTATTCTGAGGCTGTGTCCTGTGGTCTTACGACTCTCCTCACTATAGGAAACATCCTCTCCACATCCACTCTATCAAGGCCTGTCACCATTCAATAGGTTTCAATGAGAGTACACCTCATCCTTCTGAATCCCAGTGAATACAGGCCCAGAGCCATCAAACATTCTTTATATGACCAGCCTGAGATCATTTTTGAGAACATCCTTTGAACCCTCTCCAGTTTAAGCATACCCTTTCTAACCTGCTCACAATACTCCAAATGAGGCCTCACCAGTGCTTTATAAAATCTCAACATTACATCCTCACTTCTATATTCTAACCCTCTTGAAATAAATGCTAAGATTGCATTTGCTTTCCTCACCATAGACTCAACCTGCAAATTAACCTTCAGGGAATCCTGCACGAGGACTCCCAAGTCCCTTTGCACCTCATATTTTGGATTTTCTCTCCATTTAGAAAATAGTCAACCCTTCCATTTCTTCTATCAAAGTGCATGACCATACATTTCCTGACACTGTATTCCAACTGCCATTTTGTCACTCAATCTCCTAATCTGTCTAAGACCTTCTATATCCTCTCTACTTTCTTAGAACTACTTGCCCCTCCACGTAACTTCATATTGTCTGCACACTTGGCCATAATGCCATCAATTCTGTCATCCAAATCATTAACATATAACGTAAAAAGAATCAGTTCTAACACTGATCCCCGTGGAACACCACTAGTCACCGGCAGTCAGTCAGAAAAGGCTCCCTTTATTCCCACTCTTTGTCTCCTGCCAATCAGCCACTGCTAGAATCTTTCCTGTAATACCATGGGCTCATAGCTTGTTAAACAGCCTCATGTGTGGCACTTTGTCAAAAGCCTTCTGAAAATCCAAGTGCATAACATCAACTGATTCTCCTTTGTCTATCCTAACTTCTTCAAAGGATTCCAGCAGAGGAAACCATGCTGACTACGGCCTATTTTATCATGTGCCTTCAAGTACCCTGATTCTCATCCTTAATAATCAACTCCAACATCTTTCCAACCACAGAGGTCAGACTAACTGGCCTATAGGTTCCTTTCTTCTGCCTCCCTCTCTTCTTGAAGAGTGTCTTCCAGAACCATTCTAGAATTAGTGATTCTTGAAAGACCATTACTAATGCTTCCACGATCTCTTCAGCCATCTCTTTCAGAACCCTGAGGTTTACACCATCTGGCCCAGGTGACTTATCTACCTTTAGACCTTTCAGTTTCCCAAGACTCTAGAAATGGTAACTTCACACACTTCATGGCCCCAACCCCTAGAACTTCCACCATACTGTTAGTGTGTTCCACAGTGAAGACTGATGCAAATACTTATTCAGTGTGTCCGCTATTTCGTTGTCCCCCATTACTACCTCTCCAGCATTGTTTTCGTAGTCCGATATCCACTCTCTCACCTCCCTTTTACACTTTATCGGATGATGGTATCAGATGTAGTGAGACAGTGAGGAAGGACAGGATGATAGGGCAAAATTTTAAGTCAGTAGGATGAGTTGAAGAGAACATGGGGGCAAAATTAAAAAAGGTAATGAAGGTACTGATCTTGTCACACAGTTAAAGATTGGCAGGTATGATGATGTGGCCATCATTGTGTTGTGGCTGAAAGAAGATCAAGTTTAATTGTCATTCAATCATACGTGAATACCCATGAATATCTATGGTTAGCAATACCTATGCCAAGCTGCTGTTTATTGATTACAGCTCAGCACCGAACGCAAAGATACTCTCAGTTCTTATCAACAAGCTCCTAAATTGGAGCTTCTGTACCTCCCTCTGCAATCCCTCTGGATCCTTGACTTTCTCACCAGAAGACCACAATCTATGCAGATCAGAAATAACATCTCTGTCTCACTGACAATCCACACTGGTACACCTCAAGGATGCATGCTTGGCCCACTGCTCTATTCCCTCTACACTTATGAATGTATGGTTAGGCACAGCTCAAAAGCCATTTATAAATTTGCCAAGGACACAACTACGGTTGGCAGGAATTCAGATGGTGATGAGGAGATGTGGAGGGTGAGATAGATCAACTGCTTGAGTGATGTCGCAGCAACAACCTTGTACTCAACATCAGAAAGACCAAGGAATTGCTTGTGGACTACAGCAAGGGGAAGTTGAGGGAGCACACACCTCCTCATCGAGGGATCAAAAGTGGAAAGGGCGAGCACTTCCAAGATCCTGGGTATCAATATCTCTGAGGATCCATCCTGGGCCCAACGTAACATTGCAATTACAAAGAAGGAATTTCATTAGGAGTTGGAAGAGAATTGGCATTAAGTCAATTCCTTCCAAAGACATTCACAAATTACTATAGATGTACTGTGGAGAGCATTCTAACTGGTTGAATCACCATCTAGCATGGAGGGCCACTGCACAGGATCAAAAAAAGGTGCAGAAACTTGTAAACTCTGCCAGCTCCATCCTGGGCAATAGCCTCCCCAGCATCCATGACACCTTCAAAAGGCAGAGAGTTAAAAAGGTAGCATACATCATATAGGAACCCCATTACCCAGGACACGCACCCATAGCCCTCTATTTTTCTAAGCTCCATGTACCAATCCAGGAGTCTCTTAAAAGACCCTGTTGTATCCAATATGTTAAATAAAGGATTAGACTATTTTTTAAACGGGAAGAAATTCAAAAATCAGAGGTGGAAAGGGATTTGAGATTCTTTGTGCGGGATTTCCTAAAGGTTAATTTGCACGCTGAGTTGATGGTAACGAAGGCAAACACAATGTTAGCATTCATTTTGAGAGGACTAGAATATAAGACCAAGTATGTGGTGCTGAGGCTTTATAAGGTATTGGGCTGACCGCACAGAGTATTATCAGCAGTTTTGGGCCCATACCTAAGAAAAGATGAGCTGGCATTAGATAGGGTCCAGAGGAGGTTTGTGACAATGATCCCAGGAATGAAAGGGTTAACAAATGAGGAGCATTTAATGGCTCTGAATATATAATACTGGAGTTAAGAAGAATGAGGGAGGATATAAAATATTGAAAGGCCTAGACCGAATGAATGTGAATAGAATTTTCCTACAGTGGGTGAATCTAGGAGCAGAGGGCACAACTTCAGAATAGAGGGACATCTATTTCTCTAAAAATGTTGAATTTCCCCATGGGGATGAATAAAGTATCTATCTATCTATCTATTTAGTACAGAGATGATGAGGAATTTCGTTAGCCAGAGAATGACGAATCCATAGAATTCATTGCCACAGATAACTGTGGACCCCATCATAGATTATATTTGAAGTGGATGTTGAGAGGTTCTTGATTTTCAGACATCAATGGTTATAGAGAGAAGGCAAGAGAATGGGGTTAAAAAGGATTTAAAAAATCAGCAATGATGGAAAGGTAGAGCAGACTCGATAGGCCAAGTGGCCAATGTCTTATGGTATTATACATGCATGAGTTAGCTATCATTACTTCAAGAATATTTCCAGATTATGCTTTTGCACGATTTTACACATCTTTCCTTTCTTGTGTTTATAAAAAGTCTTCATAAGTCATGGTGTCTAAGTGACATAGGTTTAATGTGAGGGTGGAATGTTTAAAGGAGATTTGAGGAGCAATTTTTTCACACAATGATTTGTTGAAATCAGGAACATATGACATGAGGAGATGGTGAAGGCAAATACTCTCACGATATTGAAAAGCATCTTGGCAAGCATTAAAGCATAGAAGGCTATAGACATAATGAAGGTTACTGGGATCAGTGTAGATTAGGGGTTCCCAACCCTTTTTTATGCCTTGGACCCCTACCATTAGCAGAGGGGTCTGTTGACCCCAGCTTGGAAAGCCCTAGGTCAGATGGATGTAATGGTCATTTGTCCTGGTGAGCTGAAGCTTCTGTTTCTGTGATCAAAGATTCTATGACCTCATTTCAAGCTAAAACAATGCAGCTAAGTTTTGGATGAAATATTTTATACAAGTTACTTCTTCACACAGCTTATTTAATTGGTGAACATTCCAAGCAAGAAGACTGATGAAAGCTAACAATGGTTTACACTCAATTAAATTTGTATTGACTTCCTGTGATGACTCAGGTGGTAAATTCTTAATTTAAGCATGTGATAGCAGAAGATAAAACTGTAACTAATGTTTTTTTATGTAGAATAATAGCAATTTAGAAAAGCAGATTATATTAAGAAATTGTATGTTTTCTTAATAATAATCTTGAGCACGAACAAGGTTGCAAAAGAATTCCAGGGCTTTAGATCAGACTCGGCTTTTCTAAGTTGCTGTTATTCCACATAGAAAAATCATATATTCTTTTAATCAGTCCCCAAGAATATCTATCGTAGTACAAATAATTTCAATCAACTATTCAGTCACATGGTAAGCACCAGTTATTGCAACCTCTCAATTCAGGCGCAGATTTTCAGTACATCTTATAGCAGCAGTTTTAATTGTCAAAACATCAATTAATGAAAACACTAAAATCTGACTCAAAAAATTCAAGGTAGCCCAGCCAAATAGTCAGGCTTCCATTTCCTTAGGTTGTTTTTCAAAGCTGAGACAGAAATAGTTAAAACTGTTAGATACAAAAGAGAAAATGGTACTGGCATACAGCTATTAGAAATAACTCCCTTACTCACTGCTTACAGTAAGATATCAGAAAATCCAAGGTACTGCCGACTTGACTGTAAGACTTACAGGTCTTTTACAATCTGGATTGTTATTCTGGTCCAGCTGGCATAAAATGATATTCTGCTACAATAGTTTCATATAATGGTTACAGACTTGTAATTTATAGTGAAATGAGATTTAGTGCTAAAAGCACGTTAGATAAGGGAACCACTGACTATTGTTCTGTCTACATATTTATGCCATCAGTGAAACTATTAAAAATTCACATAACTTTTTAAGTTTTATCTGTCAAATGAACATTTTAATATATTGAAAATACTTACTTCTGTTGCAGAGAGGTGTTTATCCCCATTGTCACTTCCAATCCCAGAATCAAAATCGTGTTTTTTGTCAGGATAAATATCTTCAATGCTTGATAAACAAGGAAAAGGAAATCCAAAATGTTAAAACTGAAGCTGTTGCTAACATCACATTGCACCATCAAAACCACTACTCCAGCAGAGAAAAAAACAGTACTGTCTCTCTGAAACCATCAGTATAATGAGTGCAGAGTTAGCAATTCCCTGTGAACATACTTCATTATCTAAAAAAAGCTGTCTTTCTGGCACAGATTCACTTGGAGCTCAATACTTATTTCACTAATACACAGTGGGAATAGCCAATTGTCAATTTACCATTTGAGTAACTGTCCTGCTTCTATCTCTATCACCTAATTATTTTTATGGAAATTCTGGGTCAAGGTGAGGAATAATGCTATCTACATTCATATTTTTATCTTTCTCTCTCTGGGACAGCACTGACATAACTTTCTCAAAGCTACCACGGTTCTTCTGTCCCACTTTTTCCTTCACAACACATAGTAACAAGTTGTTTCCTTATTTTTAGACACTGAAGATCACAAATTTCAGCAGCTCTTGAGTCCCCTATCTATCCTGAATTTCTCTCATTCATCTTCCCTGACCCAACTCCAACTCCTGCATCACTTTCACTATCCATTCTGACCTTCCATTCTCGGACCCTGAACAATTAGTGCTCAGCAGAGGCCTAATTCTCACCAACCCTGCCCCCTTCAGCATACCTGCTAAATTTTGTGCTGAAAATGCCATTGAATTCTGGCTTGATCAACACAGGTTACAGACCCTTTCTCCAGCATCTGAAAAGAGGTGATCCTCCCAGACTTTTGACTTGGCCTTCTGCCCCCTTAAGAGCTATTCATTGCTCTCAATGGAACACTGATCAGCTTCATTTTTCCACAGATCTCACTTACTCTAATTGCTCCCCTCTAACTGCAACACTCCACTCTGCAAGCAGTGACCCTGATATTATCATGAAGAGGTGGGTGTGACTGTGCTCTAGTGAACTCAGCTCTAGCTCACCGAGGCAAAACATCAACTCTGACACACATCTTCATACCCCCTCTGGTCCATGATGCCAATTACTTTCATATTGTCACAGACCTCAATTCCTCAGAAGATCTTCTAACCTCATAGTGCCCCTGCATCACACACACTTGTTTCTACCTTCTGCTTTAGATCCACAAGGATGGTTGTCTGGTAAAGTTAATATTTACTTTATTAACTTTATTATGGGGTGGTAAATTGGATTAGTAAGTATGCAGATGATACTAAGGTAGGTGGTGTTGTGGATAATGAAGTAGGTTTTCAAAACTTGCAGAGAGATTTAGGCCAGTTAGAAGAGTGGGCTGAACGATGGCAGATGGAGTTTAATGCTGATAAGTGTGAGGTGCTACATTTTGGTAGGAATAATCCAAATAGGACATACATGGTAAATGGTAGGGCATTGAAGAATGCAGTAGAACAGAGTGATCTAGGAATAATGGTGCATAGCTCCCTGAAGGTGTCATCTCATGTGGATAGGGTGGTGAAGAAAGCTTTTGGTATGCTGGCCTTTATAAATCAGAGCATTGAGTATAGGAGTTGGGATGTAATATTAAAATTGTACAAGGCATTGGTAAGGCCGAATTTGGAGTATTGTGTACAGTTCTGGTCACTGAATTATAGGAAAGATATCAACAAAATAGAGAGAGTACAGAGAAGATTTACTAGAATGTTACCTGGGTTTCAGCACCTAAGTTACAGGGAAAGATTGAACAAGTTAGGTCTTTATTCTTTGGAGCATAGAAGGTTGAGGGGGGAACTTGATAGAGGTATTTAAAATTATGAGGGGGATAGATAGAGTTGACGTGGATAGGCTTTTTCCATTGAGAGTAGGGGAAATGCAAACAAGAGGACATGAGTTTAGAGTTAGGGGGCAAAAGTTTAAGGGTAACATGAGGAGGAATTTCTTTACTCAGAGAGTGGTAGGTGTGTGGAACGAGCTTCCAGTGGAAGTGGTAGAGGCAGGGTCAGTATTGTCATTTAAAGTAAAATTGGATAGGTATATGGACAGGAAAGGAATGGAGGGTTATGGGCTGAGTGCGGGCCAGTGGGACTAGGTGAGAGTAAGCATTCAGCATGGACAAGAAGGGCTGAGATGGCCTGTTTCCGTGCTGTAATTGTTATATGGTTAATATTACAGCCTGCTCTTTCCCCTTCTTGCCTTTCTTTCCTGGTCCACTCACTTCCACTTACATCCATGGCATCTCCACTTGGATGACTTCCAATGTCCTGGTCATGATTGACTCATTTTCACAATCTTTCTACATGTCCAATCCACATTGAAGGGATTCTTAATTCTTAATCTTTCTTAATTAAGCAGAGATCCAACTGGTTCACCTTCACCAATACATTTATTCACCTGAGTGAACTCCAGCAGGAGGGCAGCAACAGCTGGAGTTTCTGTGAGCAATTCAGAAGGCACAGGATAGATATATTCCAAAAAAGAAGTATTCTAAAGATAGGGCGACACAAACGAGGCTGACAAGAAAAGTCGAAGCCAACATAAAAACCAAAGAGAGGGCACTGGGGCCTTGAGAGACAGATAAGTGGATAGCACTTATCTGTCAGGAGATGGAAGGACAAAGGTCAGATACGAGAGACTACCCCTGTGGCTGATTCTGCTTAACAATAAGTACTCTTGTTTGAGTTCTGTTGGGTGGGGAGGAGACAGCCTAACTGGGGGAAGCAACAGTGGCCACACCTCTGGCACAGAAGGGTAGGGAAAGGAAGAAGGCAGCAGTAATAGATGACGCAAAAGTTAGGGGGTCAGACAGGTGAATCTGTGGACGCAGGAAAGAAACTCAGATGGTTGATTGCCAGGGTTTGGAATGTTTCTGACCATGTCCATGATATCCTGAAGAGGAAAGGTGAACAGCCAGAGGTCATGGTACATATTGGTACCAATGACATAAGTAGGCAAAGGGAGGAGATCCTGAAAACAGACTACAGGGAGTTAGGAAGGAAGTTGAGAAGCAGGGCCTCAAAAGCATTGGAGAGAGATAGGAACAGACAAGTTAGAAAAGCGTTTAATTGGAGTAGGGAGAATTATGAGGACTTGGATGACCTGTACAAAAAGGACGGGTTGCACTTGAATCCCGGGGGAACAATATCCTGGCAGGGAGGTTTGCTAAGGATACTGAGGAGAGTTTAAACTAGAATTGTTGGGGGTTGGGAACTGAACTGAAAAGACTGGGGAAGAGGCGATTGGCTCACAAATAGAGAAAGCTTATAGACAGTGCAAGAGGGAGGATAGGCAGGTGATAGAGAAGGAAGCACTCAGACCGAAGGTTTGAGATGTGTCTCTTTTAACGTAAGGAGTGCTGTAAACAAAGCGGATGAGCTTAGAGCATGGATCAGTACTTGAAGCTATGATGTGGTGGCCATTACAGAGACTTGGATGGCTCAGGGACAGGAATAGTTACTGCAAGTGCCGGGTTTTAGGTGTTTCAGAAAGGACAGGGAGGGAGGCAAAAGAGGTGGGGGCATGGCACTGTTAGTCACAGCTGCAGGAAAGGTGGATGCCATGAAGGGATTGTCTACAGAGTCTCTGTGGGTGGAGGTTAGGAACAGGAAGGGGTCAATAACTTTACTGGGTGTTTTTTATAGGCCACCCAATAGTAACAGGGATATCGAGGAGCAGATAGGGAAACAGATCCTGGAAAGGTGTAATAATAACAGAGTTGTCGTGATGGGAGAATTTAATTTCCCAAATATCGATTGTCATCTCCCTAGAGCAAAGGGTTTAGATGGGGTGGAGTTTGTTAGGTGTCTGCAGGAAGGTTTCCTGACACCATATGTACATAAGCCTACAAGAGGAGAGGCTGTACTTGATTTGGTATTGGGAAATGAACCTGGTCAGGTGTCAGATCTCTCAGTGGGAGACCATTTTGGAGACACTGTAACGATCATAATTCTATTTCCTTTCTCTTTCCTTGGAGAGAGATAGAGACAGAGAAGTTAGAAAAGCATTTAATTCGAGTAAGGGGAATTATGACGCTATCAGACAGGAAATTGGAAGCTCAGATTGGAAACAGATGTTCTCAGGGAAAAGTACGGAAGAAATGTGGCAAATATTTAGGGGATATTTGTATGGAGTTCTGCATAGGTACATTCCAATGAGACAGGGAAGTTATGGTAAGGTACAGGAACCGTGGTGTACAAAGGCTGTAATAACTCTAGTCAAGAAGAAAAGAAAAGCTTACAAAAGTTTCAGAGAGCTAGATAATGTTAGAGATCTATAAGATTATAAGGCTAACAGGAAGGAACTTAAGAAGGAAATTAGGAGAGCCAGAAGGGGACATGAGAAGGCCTTCGTGGGCAGGATTAAGGAAAACCCCAAGGCATTCTACAAGTATGTGAAGAGCAAGAGGATAAGATATGAAAGAATAGGACCTATCAAGTGTGACAGTGGGAAAGTGTGCATGGAACCGGAGGAAATAGCAGAGGTACTTAATGAATACTTTACTTCAGTATTCACTATGGAAAAGGATCTTGGTAATTGTAGTGATGACTTGCAGCAGACTGAAAAGCTTGAGCATGTAGATGTTAAGAGGATGTGCTGGAACTTTTGGAAAGCATCAAGTTGGATAAGTCGCCGGGACCGGATGAGATGTACCCAAGGCTACTGTGGGAGGCGAGGGAGGAGATTGCTGAGCCTCTGGCGATGACCTTTGCATCATCAATGGGGATGGGAGAGGTTACGGAGGATTGGAGGGTTGTGGATGTTGTTCCCTTATTCAAGAAAGGGAGCAGAGATAGCCCAGGAAATGATAGACCAGTGAGTCTTACTTCAATGATTGGTAAGTTGATGGAAAAGATCCTGAGAGGCAGGATTTATGAACAATTGGAGAGGCATAATATGATCAAGAATAGTCAGCATGACTTTGTCAAAGGCAGGTCATACTATTCTATGTTCTATAGACAGGTATATGGAGGAATTTAAGGTGGGGGGATATATAGGAGGCAGGGTTTAAGGGTCGGCACAACATTGTTGGCTGAAGGGCCTCTATGTTATGAACCTGATTGAATTTTTGAGGATGTGACTAAACACATTGCTGAAGGTAGAGCAGTAGATGTAGTGTATATGGATTTCTGAAAGACATTTGACAAGGTACCTCATGCAAACTTATTGAGAAAGTAAGGAGGCATGGGATCCAAGGGGACATTGCTTAGTGGATCCAGAATTGGCTTGCTCTCAGAAGACGAAGTGTCGTTGCAGACGGGTCATATTCTGCATGGAGGTCAGTGACCAATATTATGCCTGTTATGGGACTCTTTCTCTTCGTGATTTTTATAAATGACCTGGCTCTGGAAGTGGAGGTATAGGTTAGTAAGTTTGCTGATGACACAAAGTTTGGGGATGTTGTGGATAGTGTGGAGGGCTGTCAGAGGTTACAGCTGGATATCGACAGGATGCAAAGCTGTGCTGATAAGTGGCACATGAAGTTCAACCCAGATAAATGTGAGATGGTTCATCTTGATAAGTCAAACAGGATGGCAGAATATAGCATTATTGGCAAGATTCCTGGCAGTGTGGGGGATCAGAGGGATCTTGGAGTCCAATTTAATAGGACAGTCAAAGCTGCTGTGCAGTTTGACTCTGTGGTTAAGAATGCATACAGTGTGCATTGGCCTTCATCGATTGTGGGATTGAGTTCAAGGGTCGAGAGGTAATGTTGCAGCTATACAGAACCCCAGTCAGACCCCACTTGGAGTATTGTGCTCAGTTCTGGTCACCTCACTACAGGAAGGATGTGGAAACTATAGAAAGTGGAGAGGAGATTTACAAGGATGTTGCCTGGATTGGGGAGCATGCCTTATGAGAATAGGTTGAGTGAACTCGGCCTTTTCTCTTTGAAGCGACAGAGGATGAGAGTTGACCTGATAGAGGTGTGTAAGATGATGAGAGGGATTGATCATGTGGATAGTCAGAGGCTTTTTCCCAGGGCTGAAATGGCATAATTTTAAGGTGCTTAGAAATAGATACAAAGGAGATGTCAGGGATAAGTTTTTTTACGCAGAGCGTGGTGAATGCGTGGAATGGGCTGCTGGCAAAGGTGGTGGAGGCAGATATGATAGGGTCTTTTAAGAGACTCCGGGAGTCAGTGGTGGAGGCAGATACACTAGTGAAGTTTAAGAGACTACTAGACAGGTATATGGAGGAATTTAAGGTGGGGGGTTATATGGGAGGCAGGATTTGAGGGTTGGCACAACATTGTGGGCCGAAGGGCCTGTAATGTGCTGTACTATTCTATGTTCTATGTTAAAACAGTAGCAGTGAGCCTGAAGTTTGAGAGTGTCAGGGGAAAGAAGTGAATGACATTGCCATTACCAGATAGGCTTGATAGAGTGGATGTGGTGTGGGAGTCTAAGACCAAAGGATGCAGCCTCAGAATAGAAGGGCATCCTTTTAGAACAGAGATGAGGAGGTATTTCTTGAGCCAGATGGTGGTGAAACAATGGAATTCGTTGCCACAGGTGGCTGTGGAAGTCAAGTCATTGGGTATATTTAAGGTAGAGGTTGATAGATTCCTGATTAGTCAGGGCATGTAGGGATACAGGGAAAAGGCAGGAGATTGGGGCATGAAGAAATGGTCTTACGGTCTTCATTCCCCAAATCGAGAGCGTGGTTCAGGGGTCTGATTTGGGTCCAAGTAATGCTCTCTATCTGTGGGATATATGGGTAAGTTTTTATTTTCATCCTACTTCGGTACCCTCTCAGCTTTTTATCTGGGATCTTGATTAATTCATGGGTGCTGCTTATACAGAACTCAGGCATGTTGCTGAACACTGTAACAAACTTGTACAGATGCAGTTTTCAAAGCAGCCTGACTGGTTGCATCATGGTTCAGTACAGCAATTTGAATGTACAGGACCACAAGAAGAGGGTATTGGCTCATTGCAATGTATCACACGTGCAAGCCTTCCCACCTTGTACAAGAGGGATAGCCTAAAAGTAGCAATGTTGATCACCCAAGACTATATATCTATCTATATATATATATATATACACACACACACATCACGTATATATTAAAAATTAACTAGGGTACCTAAGGGTTTTGCACAGACTGTAGTGATTTTATGTGATGTACTGCACTGCTGCAAAAAAAAACTGAACTTCATGACATATGGGTGATAAACCCGATTTTGATATGGGTCTCTATCGTGGACTGAGAGTGGGAAGGGAGCAGGGAGAAGGGAATCATGAGAGGCAAGGGAGCGGAAAGCACTAGGGAGAGACAGTTTGGAATGATCAATAAACCAATTGTTCCAAATCTTCATTGACAAATACAGTACGGTGCAAAAGGCTGAAGACTTCATAAATTGAGCTCCAACGGTTGTGCACGAAGTGGTTTGGACTTTGATAAGCTTGGTGCCTTTTACTTTCCCTTTTATACTGTATTGTGGCGACCCACTTCCCAGCGCACTCGAACCGGCTCACAAAGCGGCACGCGCCAGCATAGAGGCCGATCCCAAAAAGGGCGCCAAGCCTGCTTCACCAGCAAGGGGAAAAGCCCGTGCGCGGAACGGGACTGTGAATTTCTGCCCCTTACAGCATTCCCGCCCGGGGAGGGCGGGATCGGGAAGGCTTTAAAGCAAGGCCGCGAAGTTTGAATAAATCTCTTTTGCAACTGCAGCTCACTGACTCCGTGTCGTTATTGCAGCACTGCATGTAGCACACCGCTACAATTGGTGACCCTGACGGCCCAAACAATATTTGGGGCGAAGATGAACGACGCCGCATCTGTTCATGCAGTTTCGTTAAAACTGCCAAGCTTCTGGACGCTGCGACCTCACCTATGGTTCCAGCAAGCAGAAGCCCAATTCCACATTCGGCAGATAACTTCGGATGACACACGTTACTACTACATGGTGAGCTCCCTCGACCAGGACACAGCGGCCCAGGTTGAGGAGTTCATACAGTCGCCCCCAACGGACGGCAAATACACAGAATTCAAAGCCTTGCTCATAAGGACTTTCGGACTCTCACGGCGCGAGCGAGCTGCCCGCTTACTGCACCTGGATGGTTTGTGAGACAAGCCGCCGTCGGCTTTGATGAACGAGATGCTCTCCCTGGCCGGTGGTCACAAGCCCTGCCTCATGTTTGAGCAGGCATTCCTGGAGCAGCTGCCCGAGGACATACGCCTGCTGCTGTCCGACGCGTATTTCAGCGATCCCCGGAGGGTGGCGGCCCGGGAGGACGTGCTGTGGAAAGCCAAGAAGGAGAGTGGGGCGTCTGTCACACAGATCACCAGGCCATGCGCCCAGCAGCAAACCAGACCAGGCCCGGCTGCAGAGCCCGCTAACCCCAGAGGCAGGGGTGAGGAGGCCAACGAACAATGGTGTTTCTACCACCAGCGGTGGGGCGCAGAAGCCCACCGCTGTAGCCCGCCCTGCAAGTTCCTGGGAAACACCAGGGCCAGCCGCCGCTGATGGCTACGGCAGCTGGCCATCGGGATAGCCTCCTGTATGACTGGGACAAGCAGTCCGGATGCCGCTTTTTGTTTGACACCGGAGCCGAGATCAGCGTCTTACCTCTGACGAGTTACGACACTCACAACAGGGCACCGGGTCCCACCCTGAGGGCCGCGAACGGCAGCACAGTAAGGACCTACGGCACCCGTATGGTGCGGCTACAGTTCGGCTCAGCCAGTTCACGTGGGATTTCACACTGGCCACCATAGCCCAACCGCTCCTGGGCGCGGATTTTTTGCGGGCTCACAGCCTACTGGTCGACCTGCAAGGGAGGAGACTGGTCCACGCCAAGACCTTTCAAACGTTCTCCCTGGGTGAAGCCCAGTTGCCGGCCCCACACCTAGACTCCATCACGCTGTCCAACAATGTCTTCACTAGAGTCCTGGCGGATTTCCCATTGTTTCTGGCACTGCAGTTCACGGCAGCCATGCCCAGACACGGCGTACAGCACCACATCCCGACACAGGGACCACCCCTCCACACCCATGCTCGAAGGCTTCCCCCGGACAAGCTCCGACTGGCGAAGGAGGAGTTCAAGAGGATGGAGGAATTGGGGATCATACGGCGGTCCGACAGCCCATGGGCCTACCCCCTGCACATGGTGCCCAAAGCAACAGGGGGCTGGAGACCATGTGGCAACTACCACAGGTTGAATGAGGTTACAACACCGGACCGCTACCCTGTGCCGCACATTCAGGACTTCGCAGCAAACCTGCACGGTGCACGGATCTTCTCCAAGGTAGACCTCGTCCGGGGATACCATCAAATCCCGATTCATCCGGATGACATCCCCAAAACGGCACTCATCATCTCTTTCGGCCTTTTCGAGTTCCTCCGCATGCCGTTCGGCCTAAAGAATGCTGCACAGACGTTTCAGCGGTTAATGGACACGGTGGGATGCAACCTGGACTTCGCTTTCATCTATTTGGATGACATCCTCATAGCCAGCAGCAGTCGTCAGGAGCATCTGTCCCACCTCCATCAACTCTACGCCCGACTGAGTGAATACGGCCTGACAATCAACCCGGCTAAATGCCAGTTCGGGCTCGACACCATCGACTTCCTGGGCCACAGGATTACTAAAGACAGGGCAACCCCTCTGCCCGCTAAGGTAGACGCGGTCCGCCATTTCCCCCGACCCAACACAACCAAAGGCCTTCAGGAATTCGTGGGTATGGTAAATTTCTACCACCGCTTCCTCCCTTCAGCTGCCCGAATCATGCGCCCCCTGTTCGCCCTGATGTCGGGTAAGGGCGCCCTCACAGTAGACGCATCTAACACGGCAGTCGGTGGGGTGCTGGAACAACTCATCGAGGGTCGCTGACAACCCCTGGCGTTTTTCAGCAAACACCTACGACCACCTGAGCTCAAATACAGTGCTTTCGACCGGGAACTGTTGGCGCTATACCTGGCAATCCGGCATTTCAGGTACTTCTCGGAAGGTAGGCCCTTCACCGCGTTCACAGACCACAAACCGCTTACCTTTGCGTTCACTAAGGCATCCGACCCCTGGTCGTCCTGCCAGCAGCGACATCTGTCCTACATCTCCGAATACACGACGGATGTCCGGCATGTCTCGGGAAAGGACAATGTTGTGGCGGACGCCCTCTCCCGCCCTAACATCCAAGCCCTGTCCCAGGGGGTAAGACTATGAAGCACTGGCGGAGGCGCAGCAGGCAGACGAGGAGATCCCTAGTTACAGAACCGCAGTCTCCAGTTTGCAGCTTCAGGACCAGGTGAGAGGACCCTACTCTGTGACGTCACCACCAGCCAACCCCTATCGGTGGCGCGTTTGGATGGCAGCCAACAGGTTTGTTTGGCACGGACTCCGCAAGCAGGTCAGTGAATGGGCCAAAACGTGCATGCACTGCCAGACAGCCAAGGTGCAGCGGCACACCAAAGCTCTGCCGCAGCAGTTCCACCCCACCCACCGGCATTTCGACCACATTCATGTGGATATCGTGGGGCCCCCTGCCAGTGTCGCAAGGAGCGCGGCACCTCCTCACTATTGTGGACCGGTTCATAAGATGGCCAGAGGCGATCCCGCTCACCGACATCACCTCCGAATCTTGCGCTCGGGCACTGATTGCCACCTGGGTATCTCGCTTTGGTGTACCGGCCCACATTACCTCCGACAGAGGCGCCCAGTTCACCTCCAGCCTGTGGTCAGCTATGGCCAGCCATTTGGGGACACAGCTGCACCCCACAACTGCCTACCACCCACAGTCGAACAGACTAGTGGAGCGTTTCCACAGTCACCTGAAGTCGGCTCTCATGGCCCGCCTCAAAGGGCCTAACTGGGTGGATGTGCTTCCCTGGGTCCTACTCGGAATCCGCATGGCGCCCAAAGAAGATCGGCACACCTCGTCGGCCAAGTTGGTGTACGGCGCACCCCTGGTCGTCCCAGGAGAGTTCATACCAGCCCCAAGGGGGCAAGAGGAAGAACCCGCAGCAGTCCTGGGCAGACTACGTAAGAGGCTCGGTAACCTGGCCCCCATACCCACTTCACAGCAAGGACAGAACCCGACCTGCGTACCCAAAGACCTACAAAACTGTGTTCATTTTTGTACGACGGGGCGGACATCAGGCACCGCTACAGCGGCCCTACGAGGGGCCGTTTATGGTGATCAGAAACAACGGGTCCACATTCGTACTGGACATTGGGGGGAAAGAGGAGGTTTTCACGGTGGACCAACTCAAACCGGCCCATGTGGACGTGGTGCAGTCGGTCAAGATTCCGGCACCAAGGCGCAGAGGCAGACTTCCCAAACAGAGTCCAACCCAAACTGTGGACATTGGGGGGGGTGTATCGCCGGTTCTGGGGGGTTATGTGGTGACCCACTTCCCAGCGCACTCGAACCGGCTCACAAAGCAGCACACGCCGGCATAGAGGCCGATCCCAAAAAGGGCGCCAAGCCTGCTTCCCCAGCAAGGGGAAAAGCCCGTGCGCGGAACGGGACTGTGAATTTCTGCCCCCTACAGTATTCCCGCCCGGGGAGGGCGGGATCAGGAAGGCTTTAAAGCGAGGCCGCGAAGTTTGAATAAATCTCTTTTGCAATTGTAGCTCACTGACTCCGTGTCATTATTGCAGCGCTGCGTGTAGCACACCACTACAATATCTCTATTAAGTACATAGTTCCAGTAAGATCTATAACATGAACTCATTTAATCGCATATGGTGTACTGTCTGTTATTTGGCGTGCTGGGGACATCACACAGCATCCACACAAGCTGATTACCCAGTTTGGTGGGGCCAAAGGCTGCTCCTCCTAGACCGAAGTGAGTTGAGCGAGTCTGAGGCTTACCAGAGGGTTACAGTTAATTGGTTATATACCCAAACAATGGCTTGCCCTTCCTCATTCAGATTACACTCATCTGCTGGCTCATCCTCAGCTCTATCATACTAGTTACCATCCCCCTGCCATATTCGTTTAAACCACAATTACACACTCCCAATCAACACTGTCCTTCCTTCCCCTCACCCACAATCCCATTTTATGGAGTGATTCCATTCTGCCACTGACATTTTAGTTCCTCTGATGGTGATGTTTTCTACAATGGTGCCTGAGATATCTTCTCTCCTTACAATGGAGCTCTTACCAAACCACATCTATTCCCTATGCGCCTGCTCCTGACACAAGTAAGTAGTTCACTAGGTTCTTACTTTCCAACTTGTTGTCATATTCAAGCCCAATCCCTCCCAGTATCTTGAAGAAATTGCATTCTTTGGAAAACTTTTCAGAGGAAACAGAGAATTAAAGTTTCAGAAAACGTGGAGCTCAAGGGGACATCAGAGTTCTCTGCTGACTGCCAAGTTAATACTTCACCCCCTATCCATTCAGACCAATCTAGCTGTGGCCTCCTGTACTGTACTGTAACAAGCTTTCTGGGCATATCATTACTTTGCAAATTCATTACTAAATTCTGCAACTTTAAGTAACATGTCATAACTGGCTATTTCTGCGTAGTAATTCATCCATTAACTCAGCCTTTTCTCTCCATTATTACTGCTTGACCCACAGAACATTGTTTCCCTCCCTTCTCTTTCCGTTGTTAGAATTTGCACTCACTTCCCTTGCTATCCCATTTTCTATCCCTCTAACTGTTTCATTGACACAGTGACTAAACAAGTTCTACAACTTATCCCTAGAGCAACTCTGGCCTCATCCTATCACAGATATTCCTTTCCTACCTTCATTGTGACTGAAAAAAGGCTTTGCTCTCAAAGTTCTGACAGAGGGCTTCTGTCACAACTCAACTCTCTTTTCACAGCTGTTATCTGACCGAACCATAGAACATTGCGGCACAGAAACAGGCCTTTTGGTCCTTCTTGGCTGTGCCGAACCATTTTTCTGCCTAATACCACTGACCTGCACCTGGGTCATATCCCTCCAAACCCCTTTCATCCGTGTACCTGTCCAAGTTTTTCTTAAATGTCAAAAGTGAGCCCGTATTCACCACTTCATCTGGCAGCTTATTCCACACTCCCACCACTCTGCGTGAAGAAGGCCCCCCCCAATGTTCCCTTTAAACTTTTCCCCCTTCACCCTTAACCCATGACCTCTTTTTTTTCCTCCCCTGGCCTCAGTGGAAAAAGCCTACTTGCATTCACTCTATCTATACCCATCATAATTTTATACACCTCTATCACATCACCCCTCATTCTCCTATGCTCCAGGGAATAAAGTCCTAACCTATTCAGCCTTTCTCTGTAACTCAGTTTCTCAAGTCCCAGCAACATCCTTGTAAACCTTCTCTGCACTCTTTCAACCTTATTAATACCCTTCCTGTAATTAGGTGACCACAACTGCACAGAATACTCCCAATTCCGTCTCACCAATGTCTTATACAACCTCACCATTACATTCCAACTCTTATACTCAATACTTTGATTTATAAAGGCCAATGTACCAAAAGCTCTCTTTACAACCCTATCTACTTGTGACGCCACTTTTAGGGAATTATGTATCTATACTCCCAGATCCCTCTGTTCTACTGCACCCCTCAGTTTCCTACCATTTACCTCGTATGTTCTACCTTGGTTTGACCTTCCGAAGTGCAATACCTTACACCTGTCTGATTAAACTCCATCTGCCATTTTTCAGCCCATTCCTCCAACTGGTCCCTCTGCAAGCTTTGAAAACCTTCCTCACTGTCCACTACACCTCCAATCTTTGTATCATCAGCAAATTTGCTGATCCAATTTGCCACATTATCATCCAGATCATTGATATAGATGACAAATAACAATGGACCCAGCACTGATCCCTGCGGCACACCACTAGTCACAGGCCTCCACTCAGAGAAGCAATCTTCCACTACCACTCTCTGGCTTCCTCCATCGAGCCAATGTCTAATCCAATTTACTACCTCACCATGTATACCTAGTGACTGAATCTTCCTAACTAACCTCTCATGCGGGACCTTGTCAAAGGCCTTACTGAAGTCCATGTATACACCATCCACTGCCTTCCCTTCAACCACTTTTCTGGTAACTTCCTCGAAAAATTCTAATAGATTGGTTAAACATGACCTACCACGCACAAAGCCATGCTGACTTTTTCTAATAAGTCCCTGTCTATCCAAATACTTGTAGATCCTATCTCTTAGTATTCCTTCCAATAATTTATGTACTACCGATGTCAAACTTACCGGCCTATAATTTCCCGGCTTACTTTTTGAGCCTTTTTTAAACAACGTAACTACATGAACTATCCTCCAATCACTCAATCCAGTTGAGTGTTTTTAAAGTTCAAAGTAAATTTATTATCAAAGTACATATATGTCACCATATACAATACTGAGAATCATTTTCTTGTGGGCATTAGGGCATTAAATCTATAATAGAATCAATGAAAGGCTGCACCAACTTGGGTGTTCAACCAGTGTGCAAAAGACACAAACTGTGAAAATAAAAAAAGAAAGAAAAAATATCAATAATAAACAAATAAGCAATAATTATCAAGAACATGATATGAAGAGTCCATAGGATGTGGAAACATTTCAACGATGGGGCAAGTGAAGCTGAGCGAAATTAACCCCTTTCGTCTAAAAGCCTGATGGCAAAGGGGTAATAACTATTCCTGAACCTGGGTGTGAGTGTTGAGGCTCCTGTACCTTCTTCCTGATGGCAGTAATGAGAAGAGAGCAATTCCTGGGTAGTGGGTAGAGGGGATCCAAGATGACAGATGCTGCTTTCCTGCTACAGTGCTCAATGGTGAGGAGGGCTTTACCCATGACAGATGGAGCCATATCCACTACCTTTTGTAGGATTTTCCATTCAAGCGCATTGGTTTCTATACAGGCAGCATGCATATTTATATATATATTTCTATGCAGTCAGTCAATATACTCTCCAATACACATCTACAGACATTTGTCAAAGTTTTAGATGTAATGCCAAATCTTCACAAAGTCCCAAGGAAGTGGAGGCACTGCCAAGCTTTCTTTGTAATTGCACTTAGATGCTGGGACCGGGAGAGATCTGCTGAAATGATCACACCAAGGCAGTTGCTGATCCTCTGATGAGGACTGGCTCACGGACCTCTTGTTTCCTTTGCCTGAAGTCAATAATCTTGCTGACATTAAGTAAGAGATCGTTGTAAGGCCAGATTTTCAATCTCCCTCCTATATGCTAATTTGTCACTGCTTTTATTCAGCCGATGACAGTGATGATGTCATCAAACTTGAATATGGCATTGGAGCTGTGGTTAGCCTCACGATCATAGGTACAGAATGAGTAGAGCAGAGACTAAACACGTAGCCTTGTGGTACACCTGTGCATATAGAGATTGTGGAGGAGGTGTTGTCAATCCAAACTGTCTGGGTTCTACAAGCGAGGAAATCATTATTGTTTCTATTTCAGATTTCCAGAGTCTGAAGCTATTGATTTTGATATTCTGAAGATAATGTTGTTGAAGAGCAGGTAATTCCATTCTAGATTCCACATACAAAAAGCTTATATATAGCTGTAGGTCAGAGAGAAATGGTCTGCATCTATAGTCACTTCCGTGCCTCAAATTTAAGAGCTACTGTAGAAGTAACAACTCTAGGCTTATTACTGACAGTATGTTAAATCGATATTTGCTTATTTCAGTTCTAATCTGCATTTTTGTTTATCAGCCATTCAATTTCCAGTGAAATAAACTCATCATTCTTGAGCAGAGCTGAGATGAAACTACTTGAAAGATCAACCCTGGGCGCAACACATAGATTCAATCACAAAGAAGACACATCAATGACACTACTTCATTAGGAGTTTGAGAACATTTGGTACTTCACCAGAGGCATGCAAATTTGTATAGATTACAGTGGAGAGCATTCTGACTCTTGCATTACAGCCAATGAATGCACAAAATCGCAAGAAGCTGCAGAAGGTTGTAGACTCAGCTAGCTCCATCACAGGCGCAGTCCTCCCCTCCATCAATAACATCTTCAACAGGCAGTCCCTCAATAAGGTGGCATTCATTAATAAGGAATCATGCTATCTTGGCATGTCCAGTTCTCATTCTACCATCAGTAAGGAGGTACAGGAGCTTGAAGACCCACAGTCAATAATTCTGAATAAAGCTTCTTCCGCTCCACCATTAGGTTTTTGAACAGTCCATTCCTTTTTTGCACTATTTATTTTGCATGTAATGTTAGTAGAGGTAGCTAATCAGCCAAGTTTGCATATGAGCCCAATGAGAGAGTTACATTTTGTGGGGACTCATCTGGGATATTTCAGATGTTGTTTGAATGCTGTCTTAGGATAGATTAAGTAGTTTGTGTGTTTAAGCCTGTGTTATGAATGCCGTAGGGATTAAGATTTGGTGCAATCCAAGAGATTATCCACAAATAATGCCTGTGTTCCGAATGGGCTGGATGTCCAGAGCCCTAATGACCTGCTAATTAGAGTGCTGAGTTCTGTAAAAGGGTTGGGGAAAGTTACAGAGATTGAACGATGTTTTGGCCAATCAGCTGGTAAGGATGTCATGTCAGTGCAAACTAGCAGTGTAGTGACTGAAGAGACAAGTAATTTTATAAGTTTACACATCATAGAAGACAAGGATAATAAACCTGATTTAAATCTTGCATAAGATATAAATCTTGGATGAATCTTGCACATGATAAAACAGGCCAAAGTCAGCTTAAAGGGAGATCTTGACCTAAAAAAAACTGATGGAATTCTTTGAGGGAATAACCAGCAGAATAAACGACAGAGAGTCAGTGCATGTTGTTTATCTGGATTTTCAGAAGGCCTTCGACAAGGTGCTGTATGTGAGGCTGCTAAATCATTGGCTAGAAGCCAATGATATTATCAGCATGGATAAAAGATTGGCTGGCTGGCTGGCAGAAGTCAAAGGCTTGGAATAAAGGCCACCATTTCTGGTTGGCTGCCGATGACAAATGGTGTGCCACAGGGGCAGTATTTGATCCACAACTTAACACATTATATCTTTATGATCTGGATGACAGAATTAACGGCTCTGTGTGCAAGTTTGCAGAGGTTACGAAGACAAGTGGAAGATAAGTAACTTTGAAGTTAATGTTAATATTGAAGGATTTGGACAGTTTGAGAGAGTGGACAAAGAAATGGCAGATGGAATAGAGGGTAACAAGTGCACAGTTACGCACTCTGCTAAAAGCAATAAATGGTAGCATACCTCCTACTTTCAGATATCAGAGGTGCCAAGTGATTTAGGAGTCCGAGTGCAGAATTTCCTAATGGTTAACTTTCAGCAAGGAAAGCAAATGCATTAGCATTCGTCACATGACAATGAGAATATAAAAGAAAGACGTAATGTTGAGGCTTTATAAAGCACTGGTCAGACTACATTTGGAGGACTCTGGGCACCTTATCTAAGAAAGGAAGTGCTGGCATTGGAGAGGGACCAAAGGAGATCTCAAGAATTATTCTGCACATGAAAGGGTTAACATATGAGGAGCACTTGATGTATCTTCAGCTGTACTCACTGGAGTTTGGAAGGATGAGGAGGGGGGGAAATTCACTAAAACCTACTGGATATACTGGACAAAATTGGTCCTCTTGATCAGAGTGCAAGGAGCAGAAAGAGTTGGGGGAGATCTTCTTTCACATTTACTTGGAGGATGAAAACAGAGTTGATACAAGTGAGATCATGAACCACATTAAGATTATACAGAAGAAGGTGCTTGCTGAGTTGAAACACACAAGAGAAAATAAATCCCCAAGGCTTTGTGGGAAGCTAGCCAAGAAATAGCAGGGGCCCTAGCAGAGGTATCTAAAACATCCTTAGCTACAAGTGAGGTGCTGGAGGACTGGAAGTCAGCTAATGCTCCATTGTTTTGGATAGACAAGCACTGTTTCAAAATAGCCAATAAAGCTTTGTGCATGTTAGGTCATGTCTAACCAATCTCAGACTTTTTCAAGGAAGTTACTAGAAATGTTGAAGGCAGCAAGTCAGTGGATATTGTCTAGATGGACTTTAGCAAGGCCTTTGACAAGGTTCTGCATAGGAGGTTGGTCAAAAAGATTCAGTTGCTTGACATTCAGGATGTGGTAGTCAACTGGATTAGACATTAATTTTGGGGAAGAAACCAAACAGTGGTAGTAGATGGTTGCTTCTTTAACTGGAGGCCTGTGATTAGTGTTGTGTCACAGGGATTGGTGCTGGGTCCATTTGTTGTTTGTTGTTTGTCATTTATATGAATGATCTGGATAATAATGTGGTTAACTGGATCAGCAAATTTGTGGATCGCACCAAGAATGGTGTGTGGTGGACAGTGAGGAAGTATATCATGGCTTGCAGAGGGATTACATCAGCTTGAAAAATAAGCTGAAAAATGGCTGATGGAATTTACCGCAGACAAGTGCTAGGTTTTGTATTTCAGTAAGACCACTTAGGGTAGGCCTTACATAGTGAGCTATAGGCACTGAGGAGTGTGGTAGGACACCGGGATCTGGGAATACTGGTAAATAATACATTGAAAGTGGTGTTACTGGTAGATAGAGTGGTTTAAAAAAAAACATTTGGCACAATGGCCTTTAAAAATCAACGTACAGGAGATGGGATGTTACATTGAAGTTGTTGAAGACATTATGTTGAGGACTTTGATGAGGCCTAATTTGGAGTATTGTGTGCAGTTTTGGTCACCTATCGACAGGGAAGATGTAAATAAGGTTGAAAGAGCTGGAGGCAGAGTGGCGTAAAGATGGTGCTAAATAGCCACTCCTTTGTTTGCATCTTCAGAAACAGCTCTATTTCCATCTTTAATATCTTTATTTTTCACTTTCAGGGTTCTTCTGAAGACCCTGATCTGGAGTTACACACTGATTTTGGTTATTTGCGGGAATGGGACCCGCTCTCAGGGTTCCATAACTGGCCGTTGTTCAGCATGCCAAGGGCTCGGCCTAAGAGTCCAACTCAGATTTGGAAGCCTAGGATCTTGGAGCTCTGGAGACGGGCGGATCGAGGGTCGGTGTCATGGCAGGAGACCCATGTGTCATTGGGGAAGTCGAAATATGTACGGCTATGTGCCAGAGACCTGAGATCCTTGAGATCTTCAGGCACAGAGCTTGAAAAAAGTGACATAACAGACTTTTAACATCAAACACAAAGTACACTGCAGATGTTGTGGTCAAATCAACATGTACAAACAAGCTAGATGAACTCAGCAGGTTGGGCAGCATCCGTTGAAATGAGCAGTCAACGTTTCAGGCCGAGACCCTTTGTCAGGACTTCTAACTTTTAACGTCGTAAGCCAGTGAGTTGTTTGTTGTGTCTCCCCCCTAGCTGGGAAAACGAAGACACCTCCTTCTCCCTTATTAGGGAGAGAGAGAGAGAGCATGTGGTATGTTGTATACCAGGTGAAACGCAAAGTCTTTGGGGTAACTGCAAATCTGTGTCTTTGCTATTGCTTGGTGGCCCGTGTCGATGCTTTTTGTGCCAGTGGGGGGAAGAGGGGATTGTTGTTTGCTGCTGCTTACGTGTGGGAGGGAGAGGAGCTGGGGGGGGGGGGGGGGGGGACTGTCATTCATTCTTTGGAGCACTCCTGTTTTTGTGGATGGTTGTGAAGAAAAAGCATTCCAGAATGTATATTGTTTTCATTTCTCTGACATTAAATTGGACCTTTGAACCTTTGAAAAGTACAGAGAAAACTTACAAGGATGTTGCCCGCAAGGATTTGCTGAATTGGATCAGCAAATTTGAGGGTGACAGAAAGATTACAGGTGTAGTGGATAGTGAGGATGACCAAAGCTTGCAGCAGGATCTGAACAAGCTCAAAATATTGTCTGGAAATGGCAAATGGAATTTTAAGGACATAAGTTGAGGTGTTGTATTTTGGGAAGAGAAACCAGGGTAGGACTTGCATGGTGAGTGTTAGGGCACTGCAGTGTGTGATAGAACAGAGGGACCTGGAAATACAGATTCATAATTCCGTAAAAGTGGTGTCTCAGGCAGACAGGGTTAGAAAGAGAGCTTTTGGCACAGATTGGCATTTATAAATCAAAGTACTGAGTACAGGAGATGGGACGTTATGTTGAAGTTTTATAAGGTGTCGGTGAAGCATATTGTGGGCAGTTCTGGTCCCTTACCTACAGGGAAAGATATCAATAAGATTTAAAGAATGCAGAAGAAGGAGAACAAGGGCAGACTTGACAACGGCATATAAAATTATGAGGTGTATAGATAGTATAAATAAAAGGAGGATTTTTCCACTGAAGTTAGGAGAGACTAGAACTGAAGGTCATATATTAAAGATCAAAATGGAAATGCTTAAAGGGAACATGAGCAGGGTGAGGGAGTGTGAGATGGAGGATGGAGTCACAATGGTGAGAAATGGGAAGGAGGGTAGGGGAGCGAGGGAGAGGAGGGGAGGGGAGGAAAGGAGGGGGGAATAAGCAAGGGGGAGGTGGAGTGGGAGTGGGAGCAGATGGAGAGGGAGAGGGAGCAATGTAGTATGAGTGGACATGAGCAGAGTGAGGGAGTGCGAGATGGAGCATGTAACTGAGGAACAATGGTTCACTAAAGGGTTGGAAGTGGAAGATGGAGCACAAGGCAGTAAAACATGAAAAGCTGTGTTTTCTTTTATTACATACAAGGCATGAAGCATAAGTTTAAAATGATAAATTGATGTGAAAAGACAGACTGGCAAGAGGACAAAAAAGCTGCAGACACGAATGTCAGATTTTGAAGAGTGAGGAAGTTATCAGATTTTGAAGAGTGAGCATCTGTTAGGAAGTTACAGTGCTGTGAATTATTACTTCAGGCTTTCACAACTGGATAAAGGAATACATGGAAGGTAAATTCAGCAGGGACCCTGCCACCAGTTTCATGGCTTGACTTCTCTACATTGGTGTGAAAGAGAGAACGATTACAGGACAGTGAGAAAGAGTGCCCTTACAAATAATGAGCTTCAATAATGAAGACAGGAAGAGGAGTATTTACTTGGACATTTCAGTGGAAGAGGAGTGCTGTGGGGAGTAAGACTGAGTTTCTTTATTTTGTCAAGGAAGACGAGTGTCATGAAACTTCACAATTTCTGTTGCTGCGTGGCCTAGTGCTCCATTCCTTCTGTGCATCAGGCATCTCCACACCCTGATCTTGAAACAGTAGCTTCCAGATAAGCAATATGGATTATAAATCAAAGTGTAGGTGGCTTCTGGCACATAAATAAATAGTCCTTTTCCTGGCATTTAATTAGTCTAAACATATTATTTTGTATTGTAGGATTATGCAAAGAAATACTCATAAATTTCACATTAAAGAACATTAAAGACATAGAATACTTTGCAAGCTTACCTCCCAGAAACAAGTTGTGGAACACAGGCCTTCTCCATTGGCGGCTGATAAAGGCATTCTGCAGTCTTATCAATTCTACGTGCTTCTATGTTCAGATACTTGAATACATGCACTTTACCCTTTATGCAGATCTAAACAAAGAATACTTGTGCTCCTTAGAATGCATTTGCAAAGAAAAAGATAAATGCAACATCAGTACTGTGCTTTAAATCAAAAACAACAAGGTCAGAATAAGTTAATCTACTTTAAATACAATATTACACAATCAAATAACATCACATTGATTCAGAACTGTAGGGCTAACAACAGTAATGCTTCAATACTACTAATGACTTCAGCAAACACACTGCTGCCCAGCAATAAATCACGAGAGGCATCATCAAGCCAATACCAAACTACGACCTCTGAACTTTTCACATACAGGTGTCCCCCGTTTTTCAAACGTTTGCTTTACAACACCTCACTGTTATGAAAGACCTACATTAGTTACCTGTTTTTGCTAACAGAAGTGTTTTCACTGTTACGAAAAAAGGCAGCGCATGCCCCGAGCAGACAAACTTCTCCCCCGGAACTGCATTCTAACCGGCATTGCTCAAACATGTGCCTGTGAGCATCTGTGCTTTATGTCAATTTATTTTGTGCATCCGTTAGCAAGATAAGTTCTAAGGTATCACAAACGCCTAAAAGAGCTCGTAAGGGTGTTACACTTAGCGTAAAACTAGACCTCATGCGTTTCGATCGTGGTGAACGAAGTAAGGATGAAGATGATGCTGAAGAGATTTTGGCACACCATGACCAAGAACTGATAGATGAAGAGCTGATGCAATTGGAAGAGGAAAGAATAACATTCGAAACCGAACACAGTAGCGAGCAGACCAAAAGTGAAGACGTCCAGGAACTGAACGGGAAACAATTGTGTGAGATTTTCGTTGCAATTGACAACACTACAATGACAGCAGAAAAGTACGACTTTAATTTTGAAAAGGTACGTAGGTTTAGGGCACATTTGCAGGATGGTTTGAGTGCTTACAAAGAACTGTATGATAGAAAAATGCGCCAGGCTAAGCAGTCAAGCATACCGTTGTTTTTCAAACCTTCCACATCAGCCACAGTAGACGATGAACCTTGACCTTCGACATCAAGGCAGGCAGACATAGAAGAAGATGATCTGCCTGCCCTGATGGAACCAACCTCCGACGACTCAGCCTAACACACCATCATCAGTGTGCTCGCTGTCTTCCCGATTCCGGTAATTGATACTATACTGTACATACATTATTTCTACTTTACAAAGGCTGTGTATTTTTATGTGTTATTTGGTATGATTTCGCAGCTTCATAGCTTAAAGGTTACTGGAGAGAGTGCTTCTGCCGAGAGCTCTTGCGCCGAGTATTTCTGCCAAGAGCGCTTGCATGAGATTTTCGCTACGGTGGACAGTGCTGCAATGATTGCAAGAAAGTATTTCTACTTTATATAGGCTGTGTATTTATCATATAATTCCTGCTTTTACTATATGTTACTGTTATTTTAGGTTTTATGTGTTAGTTGGCATGATTTTGTAGGTTATTTTTTGGATCTACAAACACTCACAAATTTTTCCCATATAATAAATGGGAATTACTTCTTCACTTTATGACATTCTGGCTTACAGACTGTTAGATAGGAACACTGTACCTTCGGATGGCGGGGGAATCCTGTAAACACCTTTGATGTACTTTCAAAAAGCTCACTGAGTTACTCACAAGAGCGACCCAAGGAAAAATGAGAGCTTCCAAAGTGACTGGAAGGATATGCCTCTCTTCGATTTGGGTGAATGTAGATTCACTAGATTGATGAATGGAATGAGTTGGTTATGCAAATGAGTGTGCTACACCATTCCATCATGGCAGATTTATTATCCCTCTCGACCACATTAGCCTGCCTTCTCTCCGTAAACTTTGAGACCCTGATTAATCAAGAACCTATCAAATTCCACCTTAAATATACCAAATTACTTGGCCTGCACAAACATCTCTGGCACTGAATTGAACAAATTCACCATCCTCTGGCTAAGGAACCTATTCAAAATGTTCAAAATGGATGTCCCTCAACGCTGAGGCTGTGCCCTCTGGTCCTAGACTCCCCCACTGTAGGAAACATCCTCTCCACATCTACTCTACCTAGGTCTTTCAATATTCAATAAGCTTGAATGAGATCTCCCTCATTCTTCTAAACTCCAGTGAGTAAAGGCCAAATCATCAAATGTTCCTCATATGTTAATCCTTTCATTACTGGGATAATTCTTGTGTAACTCATCAAGACCCTGTCAATATTTTCTTAGATAAGGGGCACAAAGCTGCTCACAATCTTCCAAGTGCATCTGACCAATTTCTTATAAAGCCATAGCATTGTATCCTTGCTTTCGTATACCAGTTTTAGTGAATTGAATACTAACATCGCATTTGCCTTCCTAAATACAGACTCAACCTGCAACTTTACCTTTAGGGAATTCTGCATGAGGACTCCCAAGACCCCTATGCACCTCTGATTTTTTGAATTTTCTCCCCATTTAGTAAACAGTTCACAAAATTATTCTTTCTACCAAAGTGCACGATCATATATTTCCCAATATTATATTCCACCTGCCACTTTGTAGGTTATTCCCCCAATCTGCCCAAGTCCTTCTGCAGACACCCTGCTTCCACAACACTACCTGTCCCTTCATCTAGCTTCCTATCATCCACAAATGTAGCCACAAAGCCATCAATTCCTTCATCCAAACAATTGACATATAACATGAAAAGAAGTTGTTCCAACACAGCCTCTTGCTGCATACTAGCCAGCAGCAGCTAACCAGAAGAGGCCCTCATCATTCCCACTCTTTGCTTCGTGCCAGTCAGCCAATCTTCATTCTGTGCTAGTGGCTTCCTTGTAATACCAAGGGCTCTTAACTTGTTTAAACTGTTACCTTGTCAAAGGTCTTCTGAAAATCCAAGTAAACAACATCCACTGACCCTCCTTTGTCTACTGACTGTTATTTCCTCAGATAATTCCAACAGCTTATCATGCAAAATTTCCCCTTATGGAAAACATGCTGACTTCAATCTACTTTATCATGTGCCTGCAAGTACCCCAAAACCTCATCCTTAACAATTGACTCCAATAGCTTTCCAGTCACTGAGGTCAGGCTAACTGGTGTATAATTCCATTTCTTCTGCCTCCCTCCCTTCTTAAAGAGGATAATGACATTTGCAATTTTGCAGTCCTCTGGAACTATTCAGAACCTGATGATTTTTGAAAGATATTTTATATTATTGGCTTCATATTTAATCTTTGCTCTCTTTTGTTTTGTTTTTAAAACCTTCCCAATCCTCTAACTCCCCACTATTTTTGCTATACTATATACCCTCCCATTTGCTGTTAAGCTGTTCTTAACCTCCCTTGCCAGTCACAGTTGCCTCGTCCTTCCTTTAGAATACTTCTTCATCTTTGGGATACATCTTTGCTGCCTCTTCTGAATTTCCCCCACAAACACCAGCCATTGCTGTTCTGCCAACATCCCTGCTAGTGCCCCCTTCCAATCAACTTTGGCCAGCTCTTCTTATGCCTCTGTAACTCTCTTTAATCTACTATAATATTGATATATCTGATTTTAGCCTGTCCTTCTCAAACTGCAAGGTGAATTCAATCATATTATGATCACTATCACCTAAGAGTTCCTTTACCTTAACCTCCCTGATCAAATCTGGCACATTGCACAACACCTAATCCAGAACTGCCAATCCCCTAGTGGGCTCCACCACAGCCTGCTCTAATAAATCATCTCATAGGCATTCTACAAATTCAGCACCAACCTGATTTTCCCAATCTAGCTGCATATTGAAATCCCCCATGACTATTGCAACATTACCCTCTTTACATGCTTCTTCTATCGCCTGTTGAAATTTGTAATCCACATCCTGCCTACTTTTTGAAAGCCCGTTTACAAATCCCATCAGGGCCTTTTTATCTTTGCAATTTCTTAACTCTACCCACAAGGATTTGACATCTTTCGATCAAATGTCACCTGTTTGTAATGATTTGATTTTACTTTGTACCAACAGAGTCACCCCACACCCCCCGCCTACTGGCCTGAACTTTCAATACAATGTGTATTCTTGAAAGTTAAGCTCTCAACTATGATCTTCTTTCAGCCACAACTCAGTGATGCCCACAATGTCATACCTGCTAATCTCCAACTGCTTTACAAGATCATCTACTTTATTCTGTATTACTGTGTGCATGGGTATCTTGTACCTGTCACGTGACCATGATGTAATTGAAGATGGCTGGAGATGAGGTAATGGTCTTGTAATGGTGGAGTGATGTCATTTTCCCGCCAGTGAGAGGTCATGTGATAGTTTTTTTCAACAGGGTATAAAAGGAGAACCCCACCCTGTGATGTGGGCAGTTTGTGGCTTAATTCGACACTGACTCCATGTTGTTGCGTAGTCCGATATTATGAGGCAGTTTTGTTTAAAAATGGAGCTTTACTTTCTGTTTTAAGTCTCAAAGGTTATTGCTGGCAGTTTCACTATAATACTGCCAGTTTGGTCAGTGGAGAGTGAAGATTTTAAAGGAGTTCGGAAATCCAGAAGAATTGGGAAAGTTAATGTTGACAGTGAAATAGATTCGACCTTTGTTTAATCTTCGCACGAGGAATTAGTAACAAGTATCCATGATAACTCCTGCTTTGCCAAAAGAAGAGCAGAGGGTTGGATACAAAGTTTCATCAAAGAAAGGTCAGTGCCTTTAAGCTGTTTTATTTCCTCCGATCGTAAATCCTCCGGGGAATAACATACTTCGGCTGGGATCAGCAGTAACTCCACGAAAGAGAATTTAAATCCTTTCAAGAAGTCTCTCCTTTAACGGACTGTGTAAGCATTTGGACTTCCGCATTACTACTTCTAGGAACTGTTTTCGCATTCTCACTTTAAGAAGTGTTCGAGCTGCCATATCGCAGCTGACTTCCGGTTAAGTTAGTCGTTTGTTTACTTTTTGGGTTTTTTTTAGCAGTGTTTAATAAATGTTTTATTTGTTATAAAAACCCTGTCTCAATCATATATTCATTCTTGCTGATTTGTAACAAATGGGGGCTCGTGGAATGAACCATTTTTGAGTTTAAATGCTTGTTTGATATTTAATCGATGTTTTGGAAAAAGGGGATACTCGATTCTTTTGTTTGTTTGGCTTGTGAGTGGTATTCGGCAACAATGAGTATTGAAGAATTTCTGGTTTCGCCAGACACAGAGTTACTAGCGAAGGTGAAAAAAATGATGTATTGGAGATTGCTAGCAGGTTGGAACTTACAAGGTATTTCAAAGGATACAACAAAGCCTGTAATTCAGAGAAAAATCGTGAAACACTATATAGATTTTTTAAATATATTTTTTATTCAATTTTTAAGATAATTGCATAGAATGAATAGAATAATAGAATAATATGGTATAATATCAGCCCTCCCCCCTCCCCTTAACCCATCTCCCTCGACATCAGGAAGGAAGGAAGGAAGAAAGACTGCCTGGATATTGGAAGATCCCCACATGCTCCATGGAATTCAAAATAGCTTTAATATATGTATTTATTTCTTTCCCCAAATGACTAAGAACTTTATCTTCGGAGCACCTACTGTTGTAAGTAAGGGCCCCAAATATTCAGAAATATATCATATTTATTTCTTAAATTATAAGTAGTTTTTTCAAGTGAATTGCAGCTAAAAGTTTCATTATTCCAACGATCCATACTTAAGTATGAATCCAATTTCCAAATAACTGAAATAGCCTTTTTGGCTACTGCCAATGCAATTTTTATGAATTCTTTCTGATATTTGTTCAATTTAGGTTTTGGTTTTATCCCTTCAATATCACCTAGTAAAAATAATATTGGGTTATGTGGAAGTTGTATTCCAATAATTTGTTCCTAATTAACCTTTCTTAAATTTATCCAAAAAGGTTGAATTTTAAAACAGGACCAAGTAAAGTGTAAAAAAGTACCAATTTCTTGATTACATCGAAAACATTGATCAGATAAATTTGGGTTTAATCTATTTATTTTTTGTGGTGTAATATATAATTGATGTAAAAAATTGTATCGTACTAATCTAAGTCGGGCATTTATTGTATTTGTCATACTGTCAAGACAGTCTTGACTAACTTGTTTCATCAATTTTAATATTCAAATCAGTTTCCCACTTATGTCTTGACTTATGAATTCCTTGTTTAATTGACTGTTTTTGAATCAAATTATACATATAAGAAGTAAATGTTTTAATTTTTCCTTTTTGAATTAAAGTTTATATTTTATTAGGTTTCTGCATTAACATTGTTTGACCCAGTTTATCTCTTAAATAAGCCCTTAATTGGAAATAAAAGAAAAGTGTTATTTAATATTTTATATTTATTCTTTAATTGATCAAACAACATCAATATACCTCCTTCAAAACAGTCCCCTATATATCTAATCCCTTTTTGAAACCAGTTATATAAAAGTTGGTTATCCATTGTAAAAGGAATGAGTCTATTTTGAATTAAAGATCTCTTTGCTAATAAAGATTTCTTTATCTCATCATCAACATTTGTCTTGTTCCATAAATCAATCAAATGTTTTAATATAAGGGATTCTTTCTTTTCCCGTATCCATTTAGATACCCATTTGTATATAAAATCTTCTGGTATATTTTCTCGTATCTTATCTAACACTATTCTAATCCATACTGGTTTATCTTCATCAAAAAAGATGCAATAAATCTAAGTTGATTTGCTTTATAATAATTGTTAAAGTTTGGGAGTTGTAACCCTTCTAGATCAAATTTACATGTCAATTTTTCCAATGATATTTTTGACATCTTACCTTTCCAAAGAAACTTCCTCACACATTTATTCAACTCTTGAAAAAACTTCTGCGGCAGTTGTATTGGTAGTGTTTGGAATAAATACTGTAATCTAGGAAATATACTCATTTTTACAGCATTAACTCTACCTACTAATGTTATTGGTAACATCATCCATTTATCAAGATCTTCTTGAATTTTTTTCAATAATGGCAAATAATTTAATTTATATAAATTCTTTATATCATTAACTCTTATATCTAAATACTTTACACCATTTATCGGCCATCTAAATTGAGTTACTAGTCGACATTGACTATAATCTCCTTTAATAAGGGGTAAAATTTCACTTTTATCCTAATTTATTTTATACCCTGATATTTTCCCATATTCTTCCAATCTAAAAGATAATTTACACAATGAATGCAATGGGTTTGTTATATAAATCAGAACATCATCAGCAAATAGATTAATCTTATATTCCTCCCAATTAACTCTGAAGCCCATAATATCTGAGTTGGTTCTAATTAATTCAGCTAATGGTTCTATCGCCAATACAAATAAAGCAAGTGATAATGGACAACCTTGTCTAGTTGACCTTGTTAACTGAAATGGTGTTCAAATTTGGTCGTTTGTCACTACTTTAGCTTTGGGACTAGTATTTAAGGTTTTAATCCAGTTTATAAAAGATTCTCCTAACCCGTATTTTTCTAATAACTTAAATAAAAAAATCCCATTCCAATCTGTCAGATGCTTTTTCTGCATCCAAAGCAACTGCCACACTCACTTCCTCCCTCTTTTGTGCCAAATGAATTATGCTAAGTAACCGAGTTACATTATCTGCCGCTTGTCTATTTTTAATAAATCCTGTTCGATCCATATGTATTAATTTTGGTAAATATTTAGATAATCTATTAGATAAAATTTTTGCAATTATTTTATAATCCGTGTTCAATAAAGAAATAGGCCTATATGATGTTGGTTTTAAAGGATGTTTATCTTTTTTTGGCAATACTGTTAAAATCGCTGTTAAAAAAGATTCTGGAACTTTATGTGTTCTTTCCGCTTGATATATTAACTCCATAAAAGGAGGGATTAATAAATCTTTAAACTTTTCATAAAATTCAGGCGGAAAACCATACTCTCCTGGAGACTTATTACTCTGGAGTGATCCTGGAGCTTCTTCGACCTCTTTTAATGTAAAAGGCATATCTAATCCCTTTTGTTCTTCCGAATTCAATTTTGGAAGTTATTTGCGATAAAAATCTTTCTATCTCAACAACATCATTTTGTGATTCCGATTGATATAATTTGGAATAAAAATTTTTAAAGGTTTTATTAATTTCTAAAGGTTTATAAGTAATTTTATTTGCACTTGTTCGAATTGCATTTATCGTTTTGGAAGCCTGCTCTGTTTTCAACTGCCAAGCAAGAATCTTGTGTGATCTTTCGCCTAATTCGTAATATCTCTGTTTAGTTCTCATAATTGCTTTTACTGTTCGGTATGTCTGGAGCATATTATATTGTAGCTTCTTATTGACAAGTTGTCTTCATTTTTCTTCTGTCATATATCTTTGAGATTCTTTTTCTAATTTTGTAATCTCTTTTTCCAATTGATCTATTTCTACCATATATTCCTTCTTAATTTTAGAAGTATAACTTATTATCTGGCCTCTCAAATATGCTTTCATCACTTCTCATAATACAAATTTAACATCAACTGAATATGAGTTTGTACCCAAAAAAAATTGAATCTGTTTTTCCATGAAATCACAAAAATCTTGACATTTTAATAATATTGAATCAAATTTCCATCTGTAAATTAGTTCCTCCTTATCCATCATTATCATTGTCATTATCAAAGGGGAATGATCTGACAGTATTCTTGTTTTATATTCCATACTTTTCACTCTATCCTGAATATTCATTGATAATTAAAAAAATCTATCCTTGAATAAAAACACAAAATGCTGGCAGAACTCAGCAGGCCAGACAGCATCTAAGGGAGGAGGTAGATGCATCGATGCTGTCTGGCCTGCTGAGTTCTGCCAGCATTTTGTGTTTTTATTTATTTCCAGCATCTGCAGATTCACTCGTGCTATCCTTGAATAAGTTTTATGTCTATTTGAATAAAATTAATAATCTCTTTCTCTTGGGTTAATTCCTCGCCATATATCAATCAAATTTAAATCTTTCATCAATGATAAAGTTAGTTTTACTACTTTTGATTTTGTAACAGCCTTAGTTGACCTATCTAGAACTGGGTCTAGACAAAAGTTAAAGTCTCCACCTATTAATATTTTATCATGTGCATCAGCCAAATTCAAAAAAGCTTCTTGTATAAATTTTGCATCATTTTCATTTGGTGCATATTCCTAAAATATTTGACAATGTATAATCACATATCTCCCCGCAGAATCAGTTAATACATTTTGTATTTTAATTGGTAAGGTTTTATTAATCAAAATTGCAACTCCCCTCGCCTTTGAATTAAATGAAGCTGCAATAACATTTCCGACTCAATCTCTCTTTAATTTCTGATGTTCCATCTCTGTTAAATGTGTTTCCTGCAAAAAGGCTATATCTACTTTCATTTTCTTAATGTATGTTAAAATTCTTATTCTTTTCACCGGTCCATTAAGCCCATTAACAGTAAAACTTAAAAAATTCAGTAAATTAATCATTGTTTTTAACAAGGTTACTCCAATCTATAATATCTCAGCTCTCATAGTACCTTGGGGAATCTCTTTAAAATTCTTCATGTTGCTATGTGTCTACCCCCCAATCATCCAGGCAAAGAAAGAAAAACAGAAGAAAGATAATAAAGAAAAAGATAACAAAATACCCTCCTACTAATGTTGTGAATGAAAAAAAAACACAACATTACACCCCTCCGTTTTACGGGTCATGGCAATCACCATGATTACACACGTGAATCCCATAGCAATCGATCAGAAGCTCCCCCAGCTCCCCCATAACGAAAAAAAGATATATGTAAGTTAAAAAATTAATATCCCTCACTACTCCCGATTAATATTCCTCAGATTTTTACCTTTCTCCCCTTCTATCATATAATTAGAATATATTTGTATATTCTAAATATCCATTCCCTATCTCAGTCTTCTTTGATCCATTTCACTTCCATAGATTGTTTGTTGTGTCTAGCGAATATTTGAAAGTTCTTGTGCAAACTCCACCGCTTTCTGATGATCAGTAAAAAATCTTTTTTCGTCATCCAAAAAAATTATCAGTGTTGCCGGGTAGCACAGTATAAATTTATAACCCTTTTCCCATTAGACTTTTTTCACTGGGTTAAATTCCTTCCTCCTCTTCAAAAGGTCATAACTTATGTCAAGATAGAAAAGAACTTTTTTCCCTTCTATCATCAATGGCCTGTTTCTCTTTCTGGCACCTTGGGCAGCCGACTTCAGGATCCTTTCTTTATTTTGATATCTTAAGCATTTTATCAAGATTGATCGCGGATTTTGATCATGTTGGGGTTTTGGTCTTAAAGCTCTATGAGCCCTTTCAATTTTGATTAACTGACTTCCCTCTTCCATTTCCAAAGTCTCCAGGATCCATTTTTGAAAGAATTTTATTGGATCTTCTCCCTCTATACCTTCTTTAAGACCAACAATCTTAATATTGTTTCGTCTGCTAAAATCTTCAAGCACATCCACTGTTTCCAACAATCATTTTCTTTCTGATGTCCAGGCAAGGATATTATCTTCTATCTTGTCCATTCTATCAATGGTGTCTCCTGTTATTTCTTCCAGCTTTTTAACTTTATCCATTTTCTTCTGTTTTTTCACGACCTTATCAAGCGTAATCTTCATATTTTTAATATCTGTTTTTATTGCTTTTAATTCATACATTATTTGTATCAGGACTTCTCTTATTTCTCCAGAAAGTCCTCCACTTTTAATTTATTCCTGTTCTTCTTCTTCCTCTTTTTCGTCATCTGTGTTGTCCAGAAAATCTGATTCTACTTCCGGTTCACTTTCAGTTTCAATCGCAGCTGGAACTTGTAGTTTTGTTTGCGCATGCCCGCTTCTCCACGCATGTGCAGTTCCTGCTGCTTCTTCTTAGAGACTGTTGATGTTGCCGCAGTTTCCTGTTCTGTACCGCCGGAGGCGAAATGTACTTCACCGAGAAGAGGTTCCGTCATACTGGTCAGCCCTTTTTCGTTCCCAACTCGTGCTGTCTTCAAAGTAGTAGTTCTCTTCTGTTTCTGTTTAGGAGGCATATCTAAAGATAGTTCTGAGTAATTTATAAGTAATTTTTAGAAAGTATTTACTGACTTTTCTTCACAAACGTTATTTTACTAGTTTTTTACGGGAGAGATAGATTTCCACGTCTCGATCCTACGTCATCACGTGACATCCCTGAACACTATATAGATTCGGGCTTGTTTGATGTATCGGTTTTAGATCGGTTTCCTGTGAGTAAAGCAGCGATTCAGTTACAGTCAGAACAATTAGCGTTGGAAAAGTTTAAAATAGAAGCTGAATAAAAACAGAAGGAATTGCAAGCTAAATAGGAATTAAGTCAATTAGAAGCTGAAAATAAAAAGAAACAGTTGGAAGCTAACTTGGAATTACATAGGTTAGCAGCTGAGGATAAACAAGAGGGAATTTGAATTTAAGATAGTGGAGTTGAAGTCTGAGAATCAGTCTCCTGGTTCTAGAAAAAATTAAATTGGTCCTTCCATTTAGTGAAACAGAAGTAGAAAAATATTTTCAACATTTTGAAATTATTGCTCTGATTTCAGAGTGGCCGAAAGAGAAATGGTCAGCGTTGTTGCAGAGTGTAATTAAAGGCAAAGCACAACAGGTTTATACAGCTTTAACTGCTGAGCAAGCACTTGATTATGATATTGTGAAAATGCACATGTTGAAGGCATATGAGTTGGTCCCAGAAGCTTATAGAGAAAGATTCAGAAATTTGAAGAAATCTGTGGAGAAAACGTCTGTGGAATTTGCCTACGATAAAGTTGTGTGTTTTCAGAGATGGGTTTCCTCTAAAAATGTAAATGGGGACTATAATAAATTGAAAGAGCTGATTTTAATGGAGGAATTTAAAAGGAGCATTCCTGTTGAAGTAAGGTCATACTTAAATGAGAGAGACAATGCTGCATTGCAGGACTCTGCTAAATTAGTTGATGAGTATGCTTTAATTCATAAGAATAAATTTTCTCAGGGTAGAACTTTCAAAAGGAAAAATAACATAGAGAATCAAGGTAAATCACAAATTAAATCGGAAGTTAGTGAGAAAGGTAAAGAGGAAGGAAAACCTGTGAAGGAAAGACAATTTGGTCCCATTTGTAATTACTGTAAGAAACCTGGTCACATAATAGCTAACTGTTTCCGATTGAAAAAGAAAGAAAAGGAAGTAGTCACAGATGCTTGTGTGCAACATACTGAAACACCTGTAAGTCCACAGGGTTCAATGAATACAAATGAAGCTTTGTTAGAGTCTGACCAAGTCAAGAGGGGATATGATCATTTTATAACTGAAGGATTTGTATCCTTGAAAGAGGGATCCACTCTGGTTCCAATAAAAATCCTTAGGGATACTGGAGCTTCTCAATCACTGATGTCAGTGTGTTAAAGTTTAATGAAGAGACTGATACTGGTGAGGTAAATTATATACAAGGTGTAGGGAGTGCCCTTATGCCTGTACATCTGCATAAATTGAATTTAAAGTCAGGGTTAGTTACAGGACTTGTTAAAGTAGGACTACAGCCTAGCTTACCTGTGAAGGATATTTCTTTATTGTTAGGTAATGACTTGGCAGGTGGACAAGTTTTCCCTGAAGTGCATTTGACAATAGAGTCAGAGGAACCATGGATGGATTCTAACACAGATTCTTCTTGTGTTGTAACTCGAGCTATGGCTAAAAAGATTGATGTGCAGAATGAGGTTGTTACTCATGACTGTTCAACTCAGGATTTGAGTTTTGAGGATGTGTCAGAAACTTTCTTACCCTCATTGTTTGAACAAGATTCTTGGAGTAAGTCTGACCATGAAGATTTGTCTCTGTCCAGGAAGGAGATGATAGCAAAGCAGAGTAGAGACCCTGAGATTATAAAATTAAAAGAACAAGCTCTACCAGATAGTGAAATTGATAAGGTGCCAGTAGGATATTATTTTGAGAAAGGGGCATTGATGAGGAAGTGGAGATCACCTACAATTCCTGCAAGTGATAAATGGAATATTGTTTACCAAGTAGTTGCTCCTAAAGTTTATCGAAATGAGATTTTAACTTTAGCCCATAGTGTGCCCTTGGGTGGACATCAAGGGGTAAGGAAAACTGTGGATAAGATTTTAAAACACTTTTACTAGCCTAGTTTAAGGAAAGATGTGGTGATGTTTTGTAGAACATGCCATACTTTTCAACTTGTGGGTAAACCAAATCAAATTACACCAGTGGCTCCACTACAACCTATTCCAGCATTCGGTGAATCGTTTTCTAAAATTATTATAGATTGTGAGGGTCCATTACCAAAAACAAAAACTGGGTATCAGCACTTGTTGACTATCATGTGCACTGTTGTTATGAAGGCATAAGGTGTGATGGCCTTCAACAACCACGGGACTGAGTTCAAGAGCTGTGAGGTAATGTTAAAGCTATATAAGAGCTTAGTTAGACCCCACTTGGAGTACTGTGTTCAGTTCTGGTCACCTCAGTACACGAAGCGTGTGGATGCTATGGAGAAAGTGCAGAGGAGATTTACAAGGATGATGTCTGGATTGGAGAGTGTGCCTTACAAGAATAGGTTCAGTGAACTTGGCCTTTTCTCCTTGGAGAAACAGAGGATGAGAGGTGACCTGATAAAGGTGTATAAGATGATGACAGCCATTGATCGTGTGAATAGCCAGAGGCTTTTCCCAGGGCTGAAATGGCTAGCATGAGAGGGCACAGTTTTAAGGTGCTTGGAAGTAGGTACAGAGGAGATGTCGGGGGTAAGTTTTTTTACACAGAGAGTGGTGAGTGCATGGAATGGGCTGCCGACAACAGTGGTGGAGGTGGAAACAATAGGGTCTTTTAAGAGACTCCTGGATAGGTACATGGAACTTAGAAAAACAGAGGGCTATGGGTAACCCTCGATAATTTCTAAGGTAAGGACATGTTCAGCTCAGCTTTGTGGGTCGAAGGGCCTGTATTGTGCTGTAGGCTTTCTATCTATGTTTCTATGTTAAATAAGTGCAAGGTGTTGCATTTTGGACAGTCAAACAGGTTAGGACTTATATTGTGAAAGGCAGAACACTGACAACTGTAGTAGAACAGAGGGAGCTGGGAGCTGAAGTACGTAATTGGCTGGAAATAACCGTGCATGTGTACAGGAGAAGGGAGAAGGCATTTAGCATGTTGATCGTCATCAGTTAGCATGCCAAGTTTAGGCGTAGGGACAAACCATTACAGTTACATTGCTGAAACTGTGCTTGGAGTATCGTGTACATCTTTGGTCACCCTGTTATAGGAAAGACATCTTCATGAAACTCTTTGCACTCTCTCCAGCTTGAGTGCAAAGAGTTTCATGAAGATGTTGTCTGGATTAGATGGTCTCAATTAGAGGGAGAAGTTGGCCATGCTGGATCTTTATTCCCTAGTGCACAGGAGAATAAGGGATGAACTGACAGAAGATCATGAGGATATTGGTCATTGTTTTCCCCCCAGGGTGGGGAGTTGAAAACTAGAGGTACAGTTACAAACAAAAGAGGGCAGAGATTTCAAATAGACCTGTGAGGTATTTTCTTTAAAGGGTAGTGAATAGCTAGAATGAGGGGTTGAAGCAGGTAAGACTGAAACATTTTAGAGACATTAGGACAGGGATATGGAGGGGAGGGAACTGGAATGTTATAGAGTTAATGCAAGCAATGGAACTAGAAGGGAGGAATCTATGATCAACATGGACCAGTCACGCCGAAGGCCTATTCCAACCTGAATTTTGCTATGATTCTACTTAAAAAGATAAATTCAGAGGGACCACAAAATATCACTGACAGGAGAAAAGTTAGGAAAATCCCAAAACATTTGACATGTATATTAAGAACAAAAAGGTAACAGATGTCTTTTGGGACCCAAGGGGTATCTGTGCATGGATCCAGAGGACATGGGCAGATACTAAATAATTACATCTAATCTGCATTCACTAAGGAGCAATAAATTGTAGTCACAGACTTCAGGACAGGGATATTCTAGTCCATAAAAAAGGAGGTCCAAAATATCTTAGTGGATATAAAGCAGGATAAATCACCAGAGTCTGATATAGCCCTGGCAACTGTAAGAGGTAAAGGACGAGAGTACTGAAGCACTGCCTGAGCAAGGCCTGAGACTGCTGTTTATTAACTTCATTTTGGCATTCAACAGCATCATGTGCATTAACAATCAATACATATAAGGATGTACTCAGGGCAGCCCACAAGTGTTGCCACACATTCCAGCACCAAAATAGCATGTCCATAATGTTCTGCAGAACAACACAAACAGCAGCAACAAAACCACAAGAGAAAAACAAGCCCCTTTCCCACTCTCCAACAGACCAGCATCCAACTCCAGCTCCAGCTTTAATAAGGGTGGTCCTAAAAATCATGCTCATGGGATTCAAGACAAGGTTGCAAATGGGAGCCAATTTTAGTTTTATAAGACACAAGATGATGGTGGAGTCATCGCTTTAGCGATTGAAAGCCTGTGACTTGTGGTAAACCAGTAATTGATGCTGCAACACTTACTGTTTATCATATATGTTAATCAACTGGGCATGAATGTCAGAGGTATGATTAATAGGTTTTCAGATGACATGAAAATTGATAGTTATATTGAAATCTTGGGTCAAACTAATACTTGTTAGCTGGTAGTTGGGCTGAAAAATGGCAGATGGAATTTAAGCCTGGTAAATGTGACTCAACACATTTTGGGAAGATCTAATAAGGCTAGACATACACCATGAATGATTTGGATCACAGGAAGTATTGCTGAACAGTGACCTTGGTATACAAATTCATCAATCTATACTGGTGAAAGGACAAGGTAATGAAGAAAGCATATGGGATACAGACCAGGGGTCGGCAACCTTTTTTGCCTCTGTGGGACGGACCGCGTTTTAATGAGCGGACAGTGGGCCAGATAAATGCCATTAAAAACTTGAAATATGGGAATTATCCATTTAAATACATCTAGTTATTTTTTTTGCCCCAAATTAATGAATAACGCATGCTAGAAAATCATTTGTGCTTAAGGTTGCCTACCCCGATACAGACCTTCATTAGTTGAGGTACCACACATAAAAGCACGGAAATCAGTTTGCAACTCTGATTAGACATATTGCAGTACTGTATTACCACACTAAAAGTAGTACATGATTGCACTGGAGAAGATGTAGAAATTTACCAAAATGTTGCTTGGAACAGAACATTCCAGTTACGAGAAACTGAAGATGCTGAGCTTGCTTTCTTGGAGTGAAGTTGGGACTTGATAGAGATGTATAATATTATGAAGGACTCCAAAAGCCTGCATAGTGACCTTCATTAGCTTTTCCATAAAACTGAGACATTTAGAACCAGAAGCAAAGGTTTAAAGTGACGCGTGAGAGAGTCAGACAAGATTCAAGCAAAGCATTTGTAACGAAGAGGACAATTCCAATCTGGAATGCATTCCACAACACTAAAAGGTATATATACAAACATTTAAATTGCCAGGACATAGAAGATTATGGACCAAGTGCTAGTAAATGGGATTAATGTAAATGGACAGTTGATGGTTTGTGCTGTATGACTCCATGAAACACATCCTTCTTCACACAGCCTGAGGCTGAACTCAATATCTGCTGGAAAAGTTGATAGTTATCAAACTTCACAATTAGTTGTCACTGTAAAGCATCCCAAAACAGAACTCACTTCTCCAACATGGCCATCAGCATAGATCAAACGCAGCAATGAATCAAATATAGTGATATAGATGTGCAACCACAATTCTAATCATGGACATTTCATCAGTGAATGTAAACTGCCACACACTGTGAGACAACCTTGGGTACCATGGCTCATGGTACAGCAACCTAGAATTCCCTAGTTCAACAGAAATGGTCCATGCAGTCACTGATTCTTAGCTACTCATACAGCAGAGTACACTCATGCATGCAGGGTTACTGTGTAGCATTGTGGTCACCTAAAGGAAGGATGTGACCGTGCTGGAGAGGGTGCAGATGAGATTCACCAGGTTGCAGCTTTGATTGGAGGACTTTAATTATGGAGAGAGATTGGATAGAAGTTAGAAGTGAATGAGGCTGAGGGATAACTGGATAGAAAAATGCAAGAGGCTGAAATAGGGCAGCCTATACTTTTACCATGCCAAGAATATCAAAAAACAAAAGGACACATATTAAAGTATGAGGAAGGAGTTTTAAAGGGGATTAATGGGCAAATATACTGCTTCTACAAAGAGCGCTTGGTACACGGCATGTACTGCCAGAGAAGGTGCCAGAATCAGAAAAAATTACTTTGTTTAAGAGGCATTGAGCCAGGAGCTTACAGACAGGGAACAAAGGATGCAAACTGGACATGTGTTGATGGACAGGGCGTGCAGTACAGCTCTATGTGGTGTAGGTTTAGATGCTAGTCAAGCCAGGACAATCAGTACAAGTCATGAAACCTGCATTAGGAAAACAACATATTTTTTAAAAAGCACAGGTAGAAATGGATCAGTATTAAAGAAGCTGAAACCAAATTCTGCCAGAACAAACACAATAATCCACTTAAGCAAACAATTCCAGATCAGCCACTGGATTCAAAATGTGAAAGACTACAAATCTATAAAAAAACATGCCGCAAATATTCATCAAATCAAGGAAAGAAGAGTGAATGTTCAGCTTGATAATCTTTTTTCAGAATTTAAAAAGCCTCGAAAGCTACTTCAAGTTGCAGAGGAGGGATGGGGGAAATGTGGAAAGATCAAATGGAATGTTTGATAAGGTGGAGACCACAATACTCAATGACACACACCTAGCTGAGAGAGAATAGTGAAGACTTGTTAAACACAGGCAATCTCTGTGATGAAAATGCAAAAGAGGAGACAAATCAAGACACCAGATGAAGAAAGATTGAAAATAAAACACTGGAACTGCAGACACAAAATGAAAAGCAAAATACTACAGTTATTGTAATCTGAAATAAAGACTGAACATTATGTAAATATTCAACAGGTCAGACAACATTTGTGGAGATAGAAAATGAATTTACATTTCCAGTTAATGATGCTTCATCAGAACTGGCCAATTCTGATAAAAGCTGGGTGTCTGAAATTTGAGAAGTGATAGCCAACTGGAAACACACAGGTACACTTGCTGAGTAAATGGAGTTATTTGGAATAGCTACTGGAAGCACAGAATTACTAGAGTTCGAAGTTGGGTCATTCACCTTGGAAGGCAGGCTTGAGTCCCTGAACAATGAAAAGGAAGAGATGAGGGGAAAGGACTCTTTAAGGGTATATTGCAACAAGCAAAGTAGATACAAGGGAAGCAGTGGATGTGGGCACCGCCCTCTTTGAAAAGAATATCCTTCCTCAGATAAGGAGGTAGGAAACTCCAATGGGATCTTAGGAAGGCTCTGTACAATTGCACGAGACACCCGTGCTCCTTCTCAGTAAGCAGCATTACCGCCATTATTTAATCTCTATTCTGTTATGAATACTCCATTAATTTTTCCATCCTTCCCCTCATCCTTGCAAAAAGAATGTGTTGGATTTAGAAGTCTTCTCTGTTCTAATGAAAAGATCATACACTTAAACAAGTTAATAGTTTCTCTCCACAGATGTTTCCTGGACTGTTTTTAAGCAATAAACAGTATCAGCAGCAAGTTACATTTAATCTATCAAAAGGCATCTGAAAGGGCAATTGTAAAGATAGCATTCTGGGCATCTTTTAAAAAATGACTGACCTGTGCTGGTGGAGACTGAAGGGGATTATTATCCATTTCTATTATCTGTAGATGCTTCATGTTTCTGAAGCAGATTGGTATTGACACAATCTTATTACATGAAAAGTCTAACTTCACAAGAGGGAGGTCTGCCAGCTCTGCAGGGAAAAAAATCAATTGTTTCAATATTTTCTTTCATTATTTCATGGCGTCATATGGAAACAGCATGATATTAAGAAATTGGAAAACAGCTTCACCTTCTGGCAAAATCTGCAGATAATTTCTCCTGACATTCAACTCCCTGAGAGACCTAAGTTGTCCCATTTGTTGTGGCAATACTGTAATTTCATTGCAGCTCACATCCTGAATGTTAAAAAATACAAAAACAAAGTTATTAGCTCCTCTCAAAAGGTACCGTAAGATTGTATAAATAGCCTTGTATTACTGAAAGGTATAGCAGGGTATTAATAAAAGCAATTAGAAGGACAAAGAGGCACCAAGAAATATCACCAGCACTTAGGATTAAGAAAACTCCTGAACATTTTATTGCAAGATTGAGATGACATGAAAATTACTGGGTGTGTTCTTCACTCTGAAAAGGGCAGTGTCAGGCTGATATTGGCCAGCTGTTAAACGGAACAGAGCAGTGGCAGATGGCATCTGTTTCTGCTAAGTGTCAGATGGTGCATTTTAGCGGTTAATTAAAGTTACCCTCAATTTATACTCGGGTTAAAAAAAAGAAAAAAAACATTTGATGTACAAAAGCATTCCTGAAGATGTCACGTGTTATAAAATAACAGAATACTTTGTACAACTTTTCAAACATTTCTTAGGCCACCGTAGATATATGTGTTTAGATTCACCAAGATGTTGATTGGAATGGAATGTTTCAGTACAGGGAGAAGCTGCAGAGACCAAGTTTGTTTTCCTTAGTCACAGAACACCACAGCACAGAAACAGACTCTTCAACCCATCTAATCCATGTCAAACCATTAATCTGCTTAGTCTCATCAACCAGCATCCAGACTATTTCCTTCCCATCCATGTACCTATCCAAATTTCTCATAAAAGTTAAAACTGAACCTGCATCCACCACTTCCGCTGGCAGCTCGTTCCACACTGTCACCACCTTCTGAGTGGAGAAGTTTCCCCTCATGTTCTCCTTGAACATTTTCACCCTTCACCCTTAACCCATGATCTCTAATTGTACTCTCTCCCATCCTCAGTGGAAAAGGCCTGCTTTCATTTACCCTGTTTATACCCCTCATAATTTTTTTCAAATCTCCCCTCTATCTTCTATGTTCTAGGGAATCTTAACCTATTCAACTTTCCCCAATAACTCAGTTCCTCAAGTCCTAGCAACACCTTTATATATTCCCCTGCACTCTTTCAATTTTATTTACATCTTTACTGGAGGTAGGTGACCAGAACGGCACACAATACTCCAAGTTAGACCTCACCAACATCTTACACAATTTCAACATGACATCCCAATTCCTGTAGGCAATACATTGCTTTATGAAGGTCAATGAGCCAGAAGATTTTTCTTCTCTCCAGTTATCATAACAAAGAAGCATTTTTACTTTTAACAAAGAAGCCATTTTGATTAACACACGCAGTAACATAAAGAAAGAAGAAACCCCCTTACACTAATTTTCCTCAAGATAATAATCACCTCCTCCACTGTAATCAGTATAGGGCTCATGACCTCGCTGCTGCTTTACTCCAGACTCTGTGTTTATCTCCTGAGTAAATACAGACGCAAAAAAATCCATTTAAGATCTCCCCATCTGATTCGGTTCCATGCATAGATTACCACTCTGATCTTCCAGACTATAAAGTACACTTATTATCAAAGTATGTCAGGAACAGAATCAGAATCAGGTTAAAATCACCGGCATCTATGGTGAACTCGGTTAACTTCGCTGTGTAAAATCTCTCCAAAGTTTTGCCATCACATCCAAGTGGGCACACAGAAAAATAGCATACTCGACCACTGCTACTCTCCCTTCTGCAACACTTACAAACGCTCTTCTGCCCTCCATCTGGAAAATCAGAAAACTCCTCCATTTTGTTCCTGCCCAAGTACATGCAGAAGCTGAAACAAGAGGTGGCCATAGTTAAAACCGTCCAATGTTGGTCCGACCAATCGGCCTCCATGCTGCAGGACTGCTTTGATTATGTCGACTGGAACGTCTCCCATGATGAGGATGTCTCCTGAGTTCACAGATGGGGTCACGAGTTTCATCCAGAAGTGCATTGAGCATGTTGTCCCTCTGAAATTGGTTAGGATCTATCCAAACCAGTAACCCTGGATCAACAGTTCCGTGCAAGCAGCACTTACTGCGCGACACAGAGTTTACGTTGCCAGTAATTAGCAGAAATTCAAGAAATGTAGTTACGATCTGCGCAGTCATCAGGGCAGCAAAACCACAATACAGAGACAAGAGTCAGGCTCAATGTTTCCACCAACAACACGTGCAGCTTTGGGCAAGGTCTGCACACCATCACAGACTTCAAAGCTAAATGCAGTGGAGTTTCCAACATCGCTATCTCTCCCAGATGAGCTAAATCTTTTTTATGCTCAATTCAATATTGCCAACACCGATGAACCCCCGAGGAGATCTACAGCTGATGCAACCTGCAGCTTAGTCATCTTTGAAGCCAAAGTACACAGGTGTACGAGTGGACAGTCGCAAGACTGCAGGATTGGACAGCATCCCAGGATAGGTACTCAAAGTGTGCTTGGCACAACTGGTAGGTATGTTTACATACATTTTTAAACTCTCCCTCTCCCAGTGTAGAGTGCCCTCCTGCTTCAATACATCCACCATTGTTCTGGTACCTAAAAAGACCAAGGTAACATGTCTGAACAACTGGCGTCCTGTTGCCCTCACCTCAAAAATGTTTAAGCGAATGCTTTGAGAGGCTGGTCAAGGATTACATCCGCAGCTTGCTACCAACAACCAACACAGGACCGCCTACAATTCGCCTACCAACACATCCGATCAACAGATGATGTGATATCCACTGCTCTAATACCATCCTTGCACATCTGGAGAAGAGGGGTGCTTATGTGAGAATGCTGTTCTTGGACTACAGTTCAACATTCAACACCATAATTCCATCCAGGGTCAACAAAAAGCTCAGAGATCTCGGCCTTCACCCTGCCTTGTGTAGCTGGTTCCTGGACTTCCTGTCAGATCACCCGCAGGTGGTAAGTCAAGTCAAGTCAAGTCGAGTCACTTTTATTGTCATTTCGACCATAACTGCTGGTACAGTACATAGTAAAAATGAGAACGTTTTCCAGGACCATGGTGTTACATGACACAGTACGAAAACTAGACTGAACTATGTTAAAAAACAACACAGAGAAAGCTACACTAGACTACAGACCTACACAAGACTGCGTGAAGTGCACAAGAATAGTGCAGGCATTACAATAAATAATAAACAGGACAATAGGGCAAGGTGTCAGTCCAGGCTCTGGGTATTGAGGAGTCTGATAGCTTGGGGGAAGAAACTGTTATAGTCTGGTCGTACGAGCCCGAATGCTTCGGAGCCTTTTCCCAGACAGCAGGAGGGAAAAGAGATTGTATGAGGGGTGCACGGGATCCTTCATAATGGTCGTTCAGAGTGGGCTCCCTCACTTCTGCCCCTCAGGGCTGTGTACTAAGCCCCCTCCTTTACTCTCTCTGCATACCCATGACTGTGTTGCCACCCACAGCTCCAATCTGCTAATTACATTTGCTGACGACACTACACTGATTGACCTAATCTCAAATAATAATGAGGCAGCCTACAGAGAAGCCATCATACTGACACAGTGGTGTCAAGAAAGCAACCTCTCCCTCAATGTTGCAAAAACAAAGGAGCTGATTGTGGACTACAGGAGGAATGTAGACAGGCTAACCCCTATTGACATCAATGGATCTGGGGTTGAGAAGGTGAACAGCTTTAAGTTCCTCGACATACACATCACTGAGAATCCCACATGGACAGTACATACTGGCTATGTGGTGAAAGAGGCACAACAGCACCTCTTTCAAGGATTAATTTATGCTGACACAACTGTATTTCTATGCTATATTGACTCTTTTGTTATACATACTATTTATTATCAATTACTATAGATTGGACATTGCACAACGTTGTAGAGCATCCAAGTGGTCTTTTGCAATCCTGAGATGTGCAGCAAAGTTTTTTTACGGAGAGCAGTGGTTTCCTCCTTGGTGTGATTCCATGAACACCATTTTTGTTCAGTGTTTTTCTTATCATGGACACCTGAACAGAATCTTTAACAAGTTCTAAGAGATTTCTGTAGGTCTTTTGCTGTTACCCTTGGGTTTCTTTTTCACATTGTGCTCTTGGCGTGATCTTTGCAAGATGCCCATTCCTTGGGAGAGTACCAACAACACTGAGTTTTCTCCATTTGTAGACAATTTCTCCTAATGTGGACAGATAAACACACAGATCTTTAGAAATGCTTTTGCAACCTTTTCCAGCTTTATGTATCTCGATAGTTTTTCTTTTAAGGTCCTCTGAAAGTTGTTTTGATCAAGGCATGGTGCACATAAACAAATCTTTCTTGAGAAGATCAAGCTCAGAATTAGAATCAGGTTTATTATCACCAGCATGTGTTGTGAAATCTGTTAACTTAGCAGTAGCAGTTCAATGCAATATATAATATAGAAGATAAAATAAATACAGTGGTATGCAAAAGTTTGGGCACCCCTGGTCAAAACTTCTGTTACTGTGAATAATTAAGTGAGTAGAAGATGAACTGATCTCCAAAAGTCATAAAGTTAAAGATGAAACATTCTTTTCAACATTTTAAGCAAGATTAGTGTATTATTTTTGTTTTGTACAATTTTAGAGTGAAAAAGAGGAAAGGAGCACCATGCAAAAGTTTGGGCACCCCAAGAGATTTGAGTTCTCAGGTAACTTCTACCAAGATCTCAGACCTGAACTAGCTTGTTCACAGTCATCATTAGGAAAGGCCAGGTGATGCAAATTTCAGATAAATACCCTGACTCCTCAAACTTTGTCCCAACAATCAGCAACCATGGGCTCCTCTAAGCGTAGAAGGAGCATAGAAGGTTGAGGGGGGAGTTGATAGAGGTATTTAAAATAATGAGGAGGATAGATCGAGTAGAAGTGGATAGGCTTTTTCCATTGAGAGTAGGGGAGATTCAACCAAGAGGACATGATTTGAGAGTTATGGGGCAAAAGTTTAAAGGTAACACGAGGGGGAATTTCTTTACTCAGAGAGTGGTGGCTGTGTGGAACGAGCTTCCAGTAGAAGTGGTAGAGGCAGGTTCGGTATTGACATTTAAAGTAAAATTGGATAGGTATATGGACAGGAAACGAATGGAGGGTTATGGGCAGAGTGCGGGTCAGTGGGACTAGGTGAGTGTAAGCGTCGGCATGGACTAGAAGGGCCAAGGTGGCCTGTTTCCGTGCTGTAATTGTTATATGGTTTTATAAGCAGCTGCCTAGCACTCTGAAAATTAAAATAAATGATGCCCACAAAGCAGCAGAAGGCTATAAGAAGACAGCAAAGTGTTTTCAGATAGCCGTTTCCTCAGTTCGTAATGTAATTAAGAAATGGCAGTTAACAGGAACGGTGGAGGTCAAGTTGAGATCTGGAAGACCAAGAAAACTCTCCGAGAGAGCTGCTCATAGGATTGCTAGAAAGGCAAATCAAAAGCCCCATTTAACAGCAAAATACCTTCAGGAAGATTTAGTAGATTCTGGAGTGGTGCACTTTTCTACCGTGCAGCGACACCTGCACAAATATGACTTTCATGGAAGAGTCATCAAAAGAAAACCTTTCCTACATCCTCACCACAAAATTCAGCTTAAGAAGCTTGCAAAGGAACATTTAAATAAGCCTGATGCATTTTGGAAACAAGTCCTGTAGACTGATGAAGTTAAAATAGAACTCTTTGGCTGCAATGAACAAAGGTATGTTTAGAGAAAAAAGAGTGCAGAATGTCACGAAAAGAACACCTCTCCAACTGTTAAGCATGGGGGTGGATTGATCATGCTTTGGGCTTGTGTTGCAGCCAGTGGCACGGGGAACATTTCGCTGCTAGAGTGAAGAATGAACTCAATTAAATACCAGCAAATTCTGGAAGCAATCATCACACCATCTGTAAAAATGCTGAAGATGAAAAGAGAATGGTTTCTAGAGCAGGATAATGAACCTAAACACACCTCAAAATCCACAATGGACTACCTCAAGAGGTGCAAGCTGAAGGTGTCGCCATGGCCCTCACAGTCCCCCGACTAAACATCATCGAAAATCTGTGGATAGACCTCAAAAGTGCAGTGCATGCAAGACAGCCCAAGAATCTCACAGAACTAGAAGCCTTTTGCAAGGAAGAATGGGCGAAAATCCCTCAAATAAGAATTGAAATAATCTTAGCTAGCTACAGAAAGGTTTCACAAACTGTGATACCTGCCAAACGGGGTGTTACTAAGTACTGACCATGCAGGGTGCCCAAACTTTTGCTTTGGGCCCTTTTCTTTTTTTTGTTATTTTGAAACTGTAAAAGATGAAAACAAAAAAAGTAATTTTCCTTAAAATATTAAAGAAATGTGTCATCTTTAACTTTATGCCTTTTGGAAATCAGGTCATCTTTTACTCGCTTAGCTATTCACAGTAACAGAAATTTTAACCAGGGATGCCCAAACTTATGCAGTATCCTTATCATAAATAGATTAAAGATCATGCCAAAAAAACCCAGAAATAATATATACTAAAAAGTGATGTAGTGTTCACGGAATCAATATCGATTTAGGAATCGGGTGGCAGAGGGGAAGAAGCTGTTCCTAAATCGCTGAGTGTGTGCCTTCAGGCTTCTGTATCTACTACCTGATTATCCCCTTTTGGGAATAAGATCCCATTAAATGTTAGCAATGTAATAATAAATAGACCATTTTGATCACGACTAGCTGAGAGATACATGTTGATCATGACACCCCATTATTCTCTGAATCATTTAAATCCACCTCAAGACGCAGTGGGGCTTCAATTTTATACAGCAGTGCATTGGTCAGAGCAGCAAGGAAGTATCATCAGATACTGACGAAGAAAATTAGCTGCCTTAAGTAGAGCTTAACCGTTGGCATGGATTAGATGGTCAGTTTCTATGGATCTTGTGCCCAGTCTCTAGGGGGGCCTTTGACTCCATAACCCCACCTCCCAATGTTTCAGCTCCGAAGTCAGCCATACACCCAGTTTCATGGCTGACCAACTGAGCTGATTGTAAACATAACAGAGGAAGAGAGGAGTAATTAAGACAAACGAGTGGTGCACAAGGATATGTGGAGTCATTATAAAGGAAAGCAATGGTTAGATGACACCAAGTATCAAAATGGGAAGGGGGATAGAGCAGAAAATATCTACCATGCAGAATCATCAAATGATCTACATCACCATGAGAACTGAAGCAAGCAATGTATTCAGTGCCAAAGATGAAGCAATACATTGGCTTAATTTTAAGAACAAAAAGATAAGAGGATGTGATTTTAAAGCAGGAAACTGCTGTACTCAAAATATTTGGAATAATCCACCAGGTAGTTATGGAATCATACAACTGTGCTGCATAAAGGTCTATCAGTTTGTCATAACTGCATTAGCTCTAATACTCTGTGTGCTTCCTGCACAACCTACTTTTCTTTGAAATGTTTTATGCTAATAATTGATCCGCTTGCCTCTTGAAAGCTATTCAGCTTCTGACATATAAAAATGTTTTCTTCATACTTCTTGGTATAATTTTCAAATTTGTTATTTCCAGTTAACAACTTACTGACTCGACTTCACCAAAACACTCCGCCTCTCAAAGAGAACAGACAGTAAGTAGATGCTGTATGTTGCTCTATAGCTAAACCCCCTCTTTTACATTATCAAAGCCTGATTTCTCTATCATTTCCTTGTGATGTGGTTTTCTCAAACTGGAAATAAATTAAATGAATGCATGCTCATGATAAGAATAAGTTGAATACAACATTCGAGCATTGCTATTTTGCTTGCAAAACAGATCTCATTTGTTTTCTTATAGTTTAATCAATTTCTACCTTCTCTTCACATTTCAGAATTTCCCAAGTCCTTGCTTTCTTTTATTTTATACTGTGTATGTACCTGTCTTCCTCATTACTCATTCCAGTCATGACCCTATATAATGTGAAACAAGCACAAGAGGTCGAATGACCCATTCTAAATCCTTCTCATGTTGTCATAATACTAAGTTCTAAGTATATTCCTAATTTTTGTGTTATTTAGAAACATTCATAATGTAATCCTTTAATCTATATGAAGTGATTTTATTTCTTTCCTTGGAACGCTCGTGTTTTTTTGACTACCATTTCCGATTGAAGTTCCTCTTCCCTCACTGCATCCTGAATTGCTCCTCTCCTGAAACCAGGCTCCTGATCTATCTCACTTCCTCAAATCAAATCTACCCTTCTGCCTTGTAGTACACCTACCAGGTGGTGTCGAGATTGTTGCAGCTTTCATCCTAACCCCTATATACAGGTATCCCTTCTAGTGAAGTGAATATAACACACCATATTCTTTCATTAAATGACATACTGCAGTACATAGCATCCCATTGCAGCTCTGAAATTCATATCATCATTGAGTGTCAAATGGAATGTAGCAATGAAAATACTGAATTAACCAGCTCTTCATTAGAATCTAAATTCCTTATTATTGCAAATCTAACCAAAAGCTCTAGCCTATTACAGTAGTTCTTTTTTCATCTACTTTTCTGGGTCCACCTCAAAATAAATTCATCTGTCAGTTTTGAGTCAATAGCTAGCATAATCATCCAAGTTTAAAGATTGTGGTTTCAAGCCCTATATTAGAAATCCTAACTCCACATCAAAGCTGACATCTCAAGTCAGTATTAAGGGATCTGTCTAATGTCTATTCCTCAATCACCATGACCACAATAGTAAAATTAGTCCTTTATTATAAGACTGTAAGACGTCGGAGCAGAATTAGGCCAGTTGGCCCATCAAGTCTACTCCTACATCTTACAGTCTTATAAAGGAACAGCAGATAAAGGACTTACTATACTATTGTGGTCATGGTGATTGAGGAATAGACATTAGACAGATCCCTTAGTACTGACTTGAGATGTCAGCTTTGATGTGGAGCTAGGAATTCTAATATAGGGCTTGAACACAAAACCTTTAAACTTGGATGACTGTACTAGCTATTGACTGATGGCTGATTTATTATCCCTCTCAAACCCATTCTTCTGCTTTCTCCCTTTAACTTTTGATACTCTGACTAATCAAGAATCAAATCAGCCTCCACTTTAAATAAACCCAAAGACATGGCTGAGGGCTGGATCTGTGGCATTTAAGACTGGCAATCCAGGTCTGCGTAAGAAAACCAGGTATTACTTGCGGAAGACTATTTTAAGTCAAGAAACCAAGTCAAGAAATTCTGAGAGAGTTTGGAGGTGACATGGGATGCATGTCAATTCTGGCAAGGTTTACATGCTGTTACTTCCTACAAAGCAAAGCCCATCATCGTGAATGGCAGCAACACCTCACTACCCGAGGAGCTCAACATGTTTTATACCCTTTTATGAAAAGGCGATTATAACCACAGCTATGAGGATCCCTACAGCGTCCGATGTTCCTGTGATCTCTGTCTCAGAGGCTGACGTCAGGCTTTCTTTCAGGAGGATGAACCCTCCCAAGGCAGCAGAGCCTGACAGAGTACCTGGTAAGGTCTGAAAACCTAAGCAAACCAACTGGCAGGAGTATTCAAAGACATTTTTAATCTCTCACTTCTACAGTTTGAAGGTCTAACCTGCTTCAATTATACCAGTGCCCAAGAAGAGCAGCATGAGCTGCCCCAAGGACTATCGTCCGGAGGCACTCACATCTACAGTGATGTGCTTTGAGAGGTTGTTCATGACTAGAATCAACTCCTGTCTCAGAAGGAACCTGAACCCCCTGCAATTTGTATAACACCACAATAGTTCTACAGCGGAAACGATCTCAATAGCTCTCAATGCAGCCTTGGATCGCCTGGACAATACAATGCCTACGACAGAATACTGTTTATTGACTATAGCTCAGCATTTAACACCATCATTCCTACAGACCTTATCAAAAGCTACAGAAGCCATCCGTATGTACTCCCCTCTGAAACTGGGTCCGCGACTTCCTAACCAGAAGACCCTAATCTGTGTGGATTGAAAATAAAATCTCCACTGGCGCTCCACAGGGATGTGAGCTTAGCCCACTGCTCTACTCTCCCTACATCCATAACTGTGTGGCTAGGCATAATTCAAATGCCATCTCTGCATTTACTGATAATACAACTATTATTGCCAGCATTTCAAATGGTGACAAAAGGGCAAGATAAACCAATTACTTGAGTGGTATCACGGCAACAACCTTGCACACAACATCATCAAGAACAAAGAGCTGATTGGAAGACAAAGAAATATCCTGGCGAGGAGGTTTGCTAAGGCTACTGGTGAAAGTTTAAACTAGAATTGTTGGGGGGTGGGAACTGAACTGAAGAGACTGGGGAAGAGGCAGTTGGCTCACAAGTAGAGAAAACTTAGAGACAGTGTGTGAGGGAGAATAGGCAGGTGATCGAAAAGGGACGGGCTCAGACCAATGGTTTGAGATGTGTCTATTTTAATGCAAGGAGTGTTGTGATTAAAAAGGATGAGCTTAGAACGTGGATCAGTACTTGGAGCTATGATGTGGTAGCCATTATAGAGACTTGGATGGCTCAGGGACAGGAATGCTTATTACAAGTGCCTGGCTTTAGATGTTTCAGAAAGGACAGGGAGGGAGGCAAAAGAGGTGCAGGGGTGGCACTGTTGATCAGAGATATTGTCACAGCTGCATAAAAGTTGGACATCATGGAGGGATTGTCTCCAGAGGGTTGCTGTGCTGTGGAAGACGTCCTGCCTCGTTCCTGTACCGAAGGCGCCACGCCCCAGTGGCTCCAATGACTACAGACCGGAGGCATTGACCTCCCACATCATGAAGACCCTGGAGAGACTTGTTCTAGAGCAGCTCCGGCCTATGGCTAGACCACACTTAGACCCCCTCCAGTTCGACTATCAGCCCTGACTAGGAGTTGAGGATGCCATCATCTACCTGCTGAACCGCGTCTACGCCCACCTGGACAAGCCGGCAAGCACTGCGAGGGTCATGTTTTTTGACTTCTCCAGTGCGTTCAACACCATCTGCCCTGCTCTGTTGGGTGAGAAGCTGACAGTGATGCAGGTGGATGCTTCCCTGGTGTCATGGATTATTGATTACCTGACTGGCAGACCACAGTACATGCGCTTGCAACACTGTGTGTCAAACAGAGTGGTCAGCAGCACTGGGGCTCCACAGGGGACTGTCCTGTCTCCCTTTCTCTTCACCATCTACACCTCAGACTTCAACTACTGCACAGAGTCTTGCCATCTTCAGAAGTTTTCTGATGACTCTGCCATAGTTGGATGCATCAGCAAGGGAGATGAGGCTGAGGACAGGGCTACGGTGGGAAACTTTGTCACATGGTGTGAGCAGAATCATCTGCAGCTTAATGTGAAAAAGACTAAGGAGCTGGTGGTGGACCTGAGGAGGGTTAAGGCACCGGTGACCCCTGTTTCCATCCAAGGGGTCAGTGTGGACATGGTGGAGGATTATAAATACCTAGGGATACGAAATAATAATAAACTGGACTGGTCAAAGAACACTGAGGCTGTCTACAAGAAGGGTCAGAGCCGTCTCTATTTCCTGTGGAGACTAAGGTCCTTTAACATCTGCTGGACAAGGCTGAGAATGTTCTACGAGGCTGTGGTGGCCAGTGCTATCATGTTTGCTGTTGTGTGCTGGGGCAGCAGCCTGAGGGTAGCAGACTCCAATAGAATCAACAAACTCATTCGTAAGGCCAGTGATGTTGTGGGGGTGGAACTGGACTCTCTGACGGTGGTGTCTGAAAAGAGGATGCTGTCCAAGTTGCATGCCATCTTGGACAATGACTCCCATCCACTCCATAATGTACTGGTTAGGCACAGGAGTACATTCAGCCAGAGACTCATTCCACTGAGATGTAACACTGAGCATCATAGGAAGTCATTCCTACCTGTGGCCATCAAACTTTACAACTCCTCCCTCGGAGTGTCAAGACACCCTGAGCCAATAGGCTGGTCCTGGACTTATTTCCACTTGGCATGATTAACTTATTATTATTTAATTATTTATGGTTTTATATTGCTATATTTCTACACTATTCTTGGTTGGCACAGCTGTAACGAAACCCAATTTTCCTCGGGATCAATAAAGTATGTCTGTCTGTCCGTCTGTCTGTCTACCAAGTCTCTGTGGGTGGAGGTTAGGAACAGGAAGGGGTCAATAAATTTACTGGGTGTTTTTTATAGGCCGCCCAATAGTAACAGGGATATCAAGGAGCAGATAGGAAAACAGATCCTGAGAAGGTATGATAATAACAGAGTTGTCGTGACAAGTAATTTTAATATCCTAAATATCGATTGGCATCTCTCTACAGCGAGGGGTTTAATAGACAATAGCTGCAGGACTAAGCCATTCGACCCTTCGAGCCAGCACCGCCATTCAATGTGATCATGGCTGATCATCCACAATCAGTACGCCATTCCTGCCTTCTCCCCATATTCCTTGACTCCACTATCTTTAAGAGCTCTATCTAACTCTTTCTTGAAAGCATCCAGAGAATTGGCCTCCACTGGCTTCTGAGGCAGAGCATTCCATAGATCCTTGGGTGAAAAAGTTTTTCCTGAACTCCGTTCTAAATGGCCTACCCCTTACTCTTAAACTGTGGCCTCTGGTTCCGGACTCCCCAAACATCGGGAACATGTTTCCTGCCTCAACCATGTCCAATCCCTTAATAATCTTATGTTTCAATCAGATCCCCTTTCACCCAGTGAATCCAGTAAATTCCGGTGTATATAAGCCCAGTTGCTCCATCTTTCAACATACGACAGTCCCGCCATCTCGGGAATTAACCTCGTGAACCTACGCTACATTCCCTCAATAGCAAGAATGTCCTTCCTCAAATTTGGAAACCAAAACTGAACACAATACTCCAGGTGGGGTCTCACCAGGGCCCTGTACAACTGCAGAAGGACCTCTTTGCTCCTATACTCAATTCCCCTTGTTACCTGCATGCTTATGTTCAGTGACTGATGTACAAGAACACCTAGATCTCATTGTACTTCCCCTTTTCCTAACTTGACACCATTCAGATAGTAATCTGCCTTCCTGTTTTTGCCACCAAAGTAGATAACCTCACATTTATCTACATTAAACTGCATCTGCCCACTCACCCAACCTGTCCAAGTCACCCTGCATTCTTCTAACATCCTCCTCATATTTCACACTGGCACCCAACTTTGTGTCATCTACAAATTTGGTAATGTTACTTTTAACCCCTTCATCTAAATCATTAATGTATATTGTAAATAGCTGCGGTCCCAGCACCGAGCCTTGTGGTACCCCACTAGTCTCTGCCTGCCATTCTGAAAAGGACCCGTTAATCCCTGCTCTTTGTTTCCTGTCTGCCAACCAATTTTCTATCCATCTTAGTACCCTACCCCCAATACCATGTGCTCTAATTTTGCCCACTAAACTCCTTTAAATGGAGTGGAGTTTGTTAGGTGTGTTCAGGAAGGTTTCTTGACACAATATGTAAATAAGCCTACAAGAGTAAAGGCTGTACTTGATTTAGTATTGGGAAATGAACCTGGACAGGTGTCAGATCTCTCAGTGGGAGAGCATTTTGGAGATACTGTAGTGATCATCATTTTATCTCCTTTACGACAGCATTGGAGGGACAAGTTAGAAAAGCATTTAATTGGGATAAAGGGAATTATGAGGCTATCAGGCAGGAAATTGGAAGCTTAAATTGGAAACAGATGTGCTCAGAGAAAAGTATGGGAGAAATGTGACAAATGTTCAGGGGATATTTGTGTGGTGCTCTGAATAAGTACGTTCCCATGAGACAGGGAAGTTATGGTAAGGTACAGGAACCGTGGTGTACAAAGGCTATAATAACTCTAGTCAAGAAGAAAAGCTTACAAAAGGTTCAGAGAGCTAGGTAATGTTAGAGATCTACAAGATTATAAAGGCTAACAGGAAGGAGCTTAAGAAGGAAATTAGGAGAGCCAGAGGAGGCCATGAGAAGGCCTTGGCAGCCAGAATTAAGGAAAGCCCCAAGGCATTCTACAAGTATGTAAAGAGCAAGAGGATAAGACATGAAAGAACAGGAACTATCAAGTGTGACAGTGGGAAAGTGTGTATGGAACGGAGGAAAGAGCAGAGGTACTTAATGAATACTTCAGTATTCATTATGGAAAAGGATCTTGGTGATTGTAGTGATTACTTGCAGCGGACTGAAAAGCTTGAGCATGTAGATATTAAGAAAGAGGATGTGCTGGAGCTTTTGGAATGCATCAAGTTGGATAAGTAGCCAGGATCAGATGAGATGTACCCCAGGCTATTGTGAGAGGCAAGGGAGGAGATTGCTGAGCCTCTGGCAATGATCTTTGCATCATCAATGGGGACGGAAGAGGTTCCGGAGGATTGGAGGGTTGTGGATGTTGTTCCCTTATTCAAGAAAGGGAGTAGAGAAAGCCCAGGAAGTTATAGGCCAGTGAGTCTTACTTCAGTGGTTAGTGAGTTGATGGAGAAGATCCTGAGAGGCAGGATTTATGAACATATGGAGAGGTATAATATGACTTGGAATAGTCAGCATGGCCTTGTCAAGGGCCTTACGAGCCTGACCAAATTTTTCGAGGATGTGACTGAACACATTGATGAAGGAAGAGCAATAGAAGTAGCTTATATGGACTTCAGCAGGGCATTTGATAAGGTACCCCATGCAAGGCTTATTGAAAAAGTAAGGAGGCATAGGATCCAAGGGGGCATTGCTTTGTGGATCCAGAACTGGCTTGCCCACTTAAGGCAAAGAGTGGTTGTAGACTGATCATATTCTACATGGAGGTTGGTGACCAGTGGTGTGCCTCAGGGATCTGTTCTGGGACCCTTACAGCAGGGCATTGATAGGATGCAAAATTGGGCTGAGAAGTGGCAGATGGAGTTCAACCCAGATAAGTGTGAGGTGGTTCATTTTGGTAGGTGAAATATGATGGCAGAATATAGTATTAATGGTAAGACTCTTTGCAGTATGGATAATCAGAGGGATCTTGGGGTCCAAGTCCATAGGACGCTCAAAGCAGCTGCGCAGGTTGATTCTGTGGTTAAAAAGGCATACAGCGTATTGGCCTTCATCAATCGTGGAATTGAATTTAGGAGCCGAGATATAATGTTGCAGCTATATAGAACCCTGGACAGACCCCACTTGGAGTACTGTGCTCAGTTCTGGTCGCCTCACTACAGGAAGGATATGGAAACGATAGAAAGGGTGCAGAGGAGATTTACAAGGATGTTGCCTGGATTGAGAAGCATGTCTTATGAAAACAGGTTGAGTGAACTCGGCCTTTTCTCCTTGGAGCAACGGAGGATGAGAGGTGACCTGATAGAGGTGTATAATATAATGAGAGGCATTGTTCATGTGGATAGTCAGAGGCTTTTTCCCAGGGCTGAAATGGTTGCCACAAGAGGACATGGGTTTAAGCTGCTGGGGAGTAGGTACAGAGGAGTTATCAGGGGTATGTTTTTTACTCAGAGAGTGGTGAGTGCGTGGAATGGGCTGCCGGCAATGGTAGTGGAGGCGGATACAATAGGGTCTTTTAAGAGACTTTTGGATAGGTACATGGAGCTTAGAAAAATAGATGGCTGTGGGCAAGCCTAGTAATTTCCAAGGTTGGGACGTGTTCAGCACAACTTTGTGGGCCGAAGAGCCTGTATTGTGTTGTAGGTTTTTTCCTCTATGAAACACAAACCAATCCTCAGAGGGATCAGAAGCGGAGAGACTGCACAATTTCAAGTTCCTCGGTGTCAACATCTCTATGGACCTAACCTGGATGCAACATATTGGTGCAGCTATAAAGAAAGCAAGACAGCAGCTATACTTCATTAGGAGTTTGAGAAGGGCATGGTCCATTCACACTGTTACCATCAGGAAGGAGGTCCAGAAGTCTGAAGGTATTCAGCGATTCAGGAACAGATTTTCCTGTCGGCCATCTGATTTCTAAATGGACATTGAACCCATGAACACTACCTCACTACATTTTTTTTTATTTCTGTTCTTCTGTTATTTAATTTCTGTTATTCAAACTTAACTAGTTAATAGACATTTAAATACTTAATGCAATTCTGGTTTTTACTTCCATATTTATTTATCATGTATTTCATTGTACTGCTGCTCCTAAGTTAACAATTTAACAATTTTCGCCGCGTATGCCAGTGATATTAAATCAGATTCTGATTCTATTTCTGATTTGGCCTCCACAGCTGTATGTGACAATGAATTCCACAGATTCACCATGTCATCTCTGTTCTAAAGGGACGTCCTTATATTGAAGCTTGCCCTCTGATTCTAGCCTTCCCCAATATAGGAAACATCCTCTCCACATCCACTATCTCAGCCTTTCAACATTTGCTAGGTTTCAATGAGATCCCCCTCATTCTTCTAAACTCCTGCAAGTACAGGCTCAAAGCTATCAAATGCTTCTCATTCATTAACTCTTTCATTCCTGGGATCATTCTTGTGAACTTCCTCTGGAAAGTCTTCAAAGCCAGTGTGTTCTTTCTTACAGAAGGAGCTCAAATCTGCTCACAATATTCTTTCTTTTTAAATTTTTTTATTGATTTTAAATAAACATAAATGGAACATTGAGAACAAAGAGCTTGAGAGTACATAATAGGTTAAGGTATAAATACAAATAGATGATAATACATATATAATAACCTCCCAAACTCATAGTGGTTACAAAAAATGGAGAAAATAAGAAAACCCCCCCAAAAAAAGAAAAAACCTTAACCAACATGGGCCATTGCATTATAGCAAATAAACACAGTAGTGTCAATAACTCCGCACCCCCATCCAAATAATTAAAGATGATAAGAATAAGGTTTAGGAAAAGTCAGTTTAGCTCATATGAAAATGTCTCCAACTTTCTTCAAATTTAACTGAAGGGTCAAATACAACACTTCTAATTTTTTCTACACCCAAACAAGAAATAGTTTGAGAAAACCACTGAAATATAGTTGGAGGATTAATTTCTTTCCAGTTCAATAGGATAGATCTTCTAGCCATTAATGTGACAAATGCAATCATCCGCCGGGCTGAGGGGGATAAGCAACTATTATCCACCATTAGTAAACCGAAAATTGCAGTAATAGGATGCAGTTGCAATTTGATGTTCAGAATTGTTGAAATAATACCAAAAATATCTTTCCAATAATTTTGCAAACAGGGGCAAGACCAAAACATGTGGGTCAATGAAGAAACTTCAGAATGACATCTGTCACAGGTTGGATTAACATGAGAATAAAATCGAGCGAGTTTGTCCTTGGACATATGAGCCCTATGTACAACCTTAAATTGTATTAGGGCATGTTTAGCACAAATAGAAGAAGAATTAACTAATTGTAAAATTTTCTCCCACTGCTCAGTAGGTATAAGACAGTGAAGTTCTTTTGCCCATTCCTTCTAATTTTTTTCTGATACTCCTGGCTGTATTTTCATGATCATATTATAAATGATGGCTACTAAACCCTTCTGGCAAGGATTCAGAGCTCACAATATTCTAAGTGCAGTCAGACCAGTGCCTTACAAAACTTCAGTATGACATCTAGTCTTCTCGAAATGAATGTTTCATTTCCAACATTAACCTTCAGAGAATATTGAATGAGGGCTCCCAAGTACATTTACACCTCTGATTTCTCCCCATTTAGTCTATGTCTTTGTACAATGTACTATGTATGTTAATCAAAATGGCTTCTTTGTTTTGTTAAAAGTAGGAATGCTTCTTTGTTATGATAAGTGCTTTCTCTCACAGTTGTTTAGCTTTAGAATTGCTGATAATGGGGATTATATTCATTTGTTAACCAAATGGAGAATGTTATTTTGTCTTGTGGGTCTGGTCTTTTCGGGGAGTCGGGAAGAAGACACCGAAGAAGGTGGATGTGTGCTGCACTGCTCAGTTGGCCACCAGGGTGGTCCCAGGTGCAAGGACATGGAGGTTGGAGGAAAGAGACGAGGAGTTGATGGTTCGATGGTTGAGCTCCAATGATGTGCACTAAACTGACTGAAGTCTGATAAGTTTGGCGCCTTTTACTTTATTTTCTTTTCCTTCATATAAACTGTATTGTTAGTACTTATTTAGTTTTAGTAAAATCTTTAAAGTATTTTCCATAATGGTATCTGGTGTGAGTTTGATATTGTGTGTGCGTCGCCACATTAACTCGATTCCCACAGCACCTGCGTATACGGGAGGCGGGGTTGGAGAGTGGCTGGACTTTTTCCCCCTAGACATATACCAGCCTGTTGAGCAAATGTTACATTTGTGGGGTGCTCGTCCTGGATTGGATTTTCAGGGGCTGTGGAATCGCGCAGGCAGTAGTGCGGGGATGGACAGAGATAAGATTGTAAACTGGTGCGATTTGGAAGAGCGGAGTGGATTTTCAGGTTTCGGGAGATGCGTTAGTGCGGGGGTTGAGTTTGGTAAAAGGCATGGGGCAGGTAGAATTGGTAGCTAGGCGGTGTGGTAAAGAGGTAGAGTCTAGTTGGGTGTTGGTTCGTACAAGTGCTGACGTCATGACGTTGGAACTGCCGGCGACGGTCAGTGTACTGGGGAGGAGGGGCTGTGGGGGCTCCACACCCTCTCCGAGGATGAGAATGACGAGACACCGGAGGAGGAGTTAGAGCTAGAGGTGCCCCCAGAGAGGTGCTCATCGCTAGTAAAGGGGGGTCGGAGGAGGAAGGCGTGACTAGGCCCCGCCCCCCAGGTAGGGTGGAGGCCTCGGAGCTGGCAGCCGCACTTAACTCCCTGGTGGGAGTGGCCGAGAGGCCATGGCTGAAGCTGGGGGTGTTCTCCGGATGGGGAGGTGGACTATGAGACCTGGATCGAGCATACGTCTCTGATGTTAGAGGAGTGGCCAGGCTCAAATGAGGAGAAGAGACAGCGATTGGTGGGAAGTTTGAGGGGTTCGGCGGTCAAAGCAGTCTGGGAGTTGAAAGCTGAAAAGCCTGGGGCTTCAGTGGAGGAGTGTATAGAAATTTTGGAGGGAGCATCTGGGTTGTCAGGGGATCCCTGGCTGCTTTTAGCAGAGTTTCAACACCTGGAACAATGGAGAGGGAAAAAACTCTCCGAGTACATATTTCGGATGGAGGGAATGCTTACAGGGTTGCGGCGCTGGGGGGTAGTGAAGGCACCTGACGTGGCTAGAGTGAGGATGAGTCAGATATTCCGTGGCTCTCTGGAGGAGGACAAGATGTCGTTGACTAGCCAGCAGGCTTATAGAAAGGGCCCCCCAGCCATCATTCGAGCAACTGATTAGAGAAGTGCAGAAGTTGGGGCAGAAAAGGGGCTCGGGCCACCGGGAGCAATTCTCAGCAATACAGGAAGTGGTGGCCAGGTGGAGGACCGAGAAACCCCAGGGGAGTAGGGACCTCCCCTCTGGAGGGGAAGGGCAGGGAAAGTACCCACTCCCGTCCTGGGAGAGGAGGGGCAGCGGGCAGCGTATGCTTTAACTGTAGGAAAGAGGGGCACTTCAGGAGAGACAGTGAGCGGCCAAGGGTGTGTGTAATGAGTTTTTGCTACAACAAGTGTATGGGACATTGGAAAAAATGTTGAATTTCCCCATGGGGATGAATAAAGTATCTATCTATCTATCTATCTATCTATCTATCTATCTATCTATAGATTTGGGGAGGATGGACACTTTCGATGGGATTGTGAGAGACAAGGCATCCCGCGGAGGGCAAGAAGGGAGTAAGAAGGGAGAGGTGTTGGGAAACTTAGGAGAGCCTCAGTGAGGGAACGGACTGGAGCCTCTGGAGGAACACATTCCCAGAAATCATCCAGGGAACCACCGAATGTCCAAGCCTTTATTCCGGATGGGCTGGTAGGACCCTGTGCCAGTGTGTGCCTACGGATAGAGGGAGTTTAAGCAAAATCCGTTCTCGATACAGGATCACAGGTGATCTTATTGTAAAGGCCATTCTACAACCAATATCTAAAGCATTTGCCATAACCCCATTTGACGCCCTGCAGATTTGGGGTGTGAGTGAGGGTGATTACCCGTACAATGGGTACCTATCAGTGAGACTGGAGTTCTCAGAGGGCGATGTGGGAGTGTCCAAAGCTATTGAGACATTGGTGCTGGTGTGTCCGGACACTCGTGATGGGGAACCCCCAGATTCCCTGGAGTGCAGGCAGGCAAAGTCCTGTTAGTAGACACCCCGGACAATCTTGAGGGGGAGACACGATTTCCGGTGCCCCGCTGGTGAGGCCTGAAGTGCAGAGACCAGCAGTGGTACATGCGAGGTGGATGGCCATAAGTGTCAGGAACACTATGGCAAGAGAAATCACCTTTAAGAGGGGAATGCCGCTGGCGCATCTGTTCCCAGTGACGATAATGTCTAGCGCACCAGTGAGGACCCCTAAAGGGAAAGGATTGGAACAACCGAAGGAAGCTGACTGCTGAGGCTTTTAACTTCAGGGATTCTCCTGTGTCGTTGGAGTGGAAACGCAGGCTAGTGGAGAAATGCTGAAGATGGAAGCTGTTTTTTCTCAGGGCGAGTTTGATGTGGGCTGCTCCAAAAGCACTCGCCACACCATCCGGGTGACGGAGGACACCCCGTTCAGAGAGAGATCACGGCGACTGGCCCCAGCAGATGTTGAGGATGTGCGGCAGCACTTGTGAAAGTGGAAGGAAGCCGGAATCATGGCTGAGTCTCCAAGTCCCTATGCGTCCCCAATACTGGTGGCACGAAAGAAGAATGGGAGGGTGCACATGTCGACTATAGGACTTTGAATCGGTGAACTGTCCCTGATCAATATACCGTCCCAAGGGTCGAGGACGCGTTGGCCTGCCTGAGTGGAGCGAAGTAGTTCAGTGTGCTGGACTTAAGAAGTGGGTATTGCCAGATCCCGATGAGTGAAGGTGATAAAGAAGACAGCCTTTATCTGCCCGCTGGGGTTCTTTCAGTTCGAACAAATGCCCCAAGGTATATCGGAGGTTCCAGCCACCTTCCAGAGGCTCATGAAGAGAACTGTGGGGGATATGAATCTGCTGGAGGTGGTGGTGTACCTGGACGATTTGATAGTGTTTGGATTGACTTTGGAGGAACATGAGGAGAGGCTGTAAAAGGTGTTAAGCCGGCTTAAGGAGGAAGGGCTGAAGCTTTCACTGAACAAATGCCAGTTCTGCAAGTCATCGGTCAGCTATGTTGGCCACATCATTTCGCGAGAGGGAGTGGCCACTGATCCAACTAAGATAGAGGCCGTGACCACCTAGCCAAGACCACAAAAAGTGAGCACTCTGCGCTCGTTTTTGGGGTTCTGTGGGTATTACTGCTGATTCGTGAAAGGATACACTAAAATGTGTCACCCGTTGACTCAGCTGTTGTGTGGCTATCCGCCAGTGGGAAAGAAGAGGAAGGGGGACCAGGGGCAAGACGCTGGAGGATACTGGAACCCAGCGGAGCCTTTTGGCTCGAGATGGGATAATAGATGTGAAGAGGCATTCCAATCTCTGAAGAGGGCGCTGACCCAGGCCCCGCGGGGTGTTGGCTTTTGCCGATCCCCAGAAGCCATATGTGCTGCATACAGATGCCAGAGAAGAGGGTCTGGGGCTGTCCTGTACCAGGAGCATGGCAACACATTGAGACCGGTAGCCTTTGTCAGCCAAAGCTTGTCGCCATCTGAGAGAAACTATCCCACTCACAAGTTGGAGTTCCTGGCGCTGAAGTGGGCGGTGGTGGACAAGTTGAGTGATTATCTGTATGGAGCCAAGTTTGAGGTGAGAACAGGTAACAATCCTCTCACTTATATTCTGACTTCGGCGAAACTGGATGCTACAGGACATCGGTGGTTGGTGGCCTTGTCGGTATATGATTTCAGCCTGAAGTACTGCCCAGGAAGCAAGAATGTCGATGCGGATGCTTTGTCACGTCTGGGGAGCCTGGGGGACAGGAGAAGGATGAGGAGTGGGAGAGCAACCCTGCCCCGGAGTGAAGGCTATGTGTCAGTTTGCTATCACCGTGAAGGCCAAGGAAAGGGGAAGGCTGGAGCGAGCCGTGGACCCTTTGGAGGCTTTTGATGATGCCCTACCCCTAGTTTACTGTGACCTGACCGCACTGCAGACTAAACAATTGCCGGAAGTCCGGGGGAAGTGCAGTTGTGCAGCAGAATGACCCGGGTCTTGGCACTGTGTGGAGAACGGTACAGAAGGGAAACGTGGGGTTGGCAGAGAAGGCGAAACACATGTCCGTGCCTCTGTTATTGAAGAAGTGGCCTCGGTTAAAGTTGAAGAACCAAGTCTTGTACCACCGGGTCACGGCACTTCCAGACCAACCCCGGCGTTGGCAACTGGTCATGCCGGAGAAGTATCGGCAGACTGTACTCCAGGCCTTGCATGATGATTCCAGACACTTGGGGGTGGAAAAGACCTATGGATTACTCAAAGACCAGTTCTACTGGCCCCAGATTGGGGGGGGGAGGTTGAAGAATACTGTAGGAAATGCAGTCGTTGCATCAGGAGGAAGACCCTGCCAGTGTCATCGGCTCCACTGTCGCACTTGCAAAGTGTGAGACCTCTGGACTTAGTATGTATGGACTTTCTGTCAATTAACAGATGATGGGGTGGGGCGGGCAGGGGCAACTCACAGACCCCCGTTGATACCCCTGCACCCCTTTACCCCATCCCTATCTATAATTTTACTCTGGTTCTCTTTCTCTCTCTTTTACCCCCTCACTATAATCTCCCCCCAGCCCTACCTTTCTTTCTCTATTATTTCCCATAATTCTCCACCTTCCCCCTAGCTCATTTCCCTCCAGCCTATCACTTCCCAGCTCTCTACTTCATCCCTCCCCCCACTTCTTATCCCCCCTCGACCATCCCATGTTACTTCACTCCTGATGAAGGGTTTCGGCCTAAAACATCGTCACTACCTCCTCCCATAGATGCTGTCTGGCCTGCTGAGTTCTGCCAGCACTTTGTGTTTTTATTTATTTCCAGCATCTGCAGATTCACTCGTGTTCCCAGATTGTATGTTGTCTTCTGGGTGCCAGGGTCCAGAACATCTCAGATCCAATCCTAAGCATTCTCAAGTGCGGGAGATGAACAGCCAGAGGTCGTGATCCTTGTAGGTAACAATGACATGGGTAGGATGAATGACGAGGTTCTGCATAAGGAGTTCAGGCAGTTAGGTGCTAAGTTAAAGGGCAGAACCTGCACGGTTGTGATCTCATAACTGTTACCCATGCCACATGCTAGTAGGGCCAGAACTAGGAAGATTATACAGTTTAACACGTGGCTAGGGAGTTGGGTAGGAGATCATTGGCTCTCTTCCAGGGGATGTGGGAGCTGTACTGAACAGACAGTTTGTACCTGAACTGGAAGGGGTCTAATATCCTAGCAGGAAGGTTTGCTGGTGCTGCACGGTGGGGTTTAAACTACAGATGTAGGAAAATGGCAACCAGAGCGCCAGAACAGTTAGTGGAAAGGTTGTGGATACAGAAGTTGAAAGCCCTCAGATAAAGTAAGGAATCAAAAGGTTGAGCATGTTGCAACTAATGTCCTAAGCTTCACATATTTTAATGCAAGAAATATTACAGGAAAGGTGGATGGGCTCAGGACATGGATCAACACCTGGAATTATGATATTATGGCCATTACTGAGACTTGGTTGCAGGAGGGGCAGGACTGGCAGCTCAGTATCCTGGTGTCCTTTGTTTTAGATGTGACAAAAGGATCAAAGGAGGAGGTGTGGCATTACTAATAAGGGAAATGTCACAGCCTTGCTCAGTAAGGACAGACTAGAGAACTCATCTAGTGAGGTGATATGGGCTGTATTACAAACCACCCAACAGTCCAAGGAATTTAGAGGAACAAATCTGTAAAGAGATCGCAGACTACTGCAAGAAACATAAGTTTTTGATAGCAAAAGTCCTGACGAAGGGTCTCGGCCCGAAACGTCGACAGTGCTTCTTCCTATAGATGCTGCCTGGCCTGCTGCGTTCCACCAGCATTTTGTGTGTGTTGCTAGATTTTGGTAGTAGGTGATTTTAACTTTCCACATATAGACTGGGATTCCCGTACTGTAAAAAGATAGCGTTTGGGATCGCATTTGTCAAATGTGTTCAGGAAAGTTCCCTTAATCAGTACGTAGGAGTCCCAACGCGAGAGTTGTGATACTTGATCTGCTACTAGACAGGGCAGATTACAGAAGTTTGTGTAGGGCAGGGTGTCAAACTACCAGCCTGTGGGATGATTTGAAGAAAAAATAGTATATTCACGACCATTTATAATGTATCAATACGGCAGCCGTACAATAGGTGGCAGTTCACCACCCGCTGTGCATAAGCACCTACCACCCTGCACTGATGACCACTAGGGCCCCACTTAGGTCATCAGACACAGTATAAACACACAGAGTACTCAGGTAAGTAACACTTGTAGCAAGGCTGAGACTGTTTTCTGCTGTGGTTCAAAATGCTTTACAAGAAAAGAAGGATGGATATACAACAATAATTGGAAAGATTGTTTTTTCTGTGAGGTCAATGGCAAACCTGTGTGTCTGATATGCTCGCAACAAGTGGCTGTGGCAAAAGGGTACAATATCAAACAACACTATGAAATGTCACACGAAGAAAAATATGACGTATGCAGGACGATTCAGAACGCAAATGGAACTAATTGAAATTCAGTGTAACTTGGCTTTGAAATATAAATTTTAGACTGGGTCTGGACTCATTCTATCAATACCTGGGACCGATGTACCCCAAGATGACAAACTTTGCCTCAAAGATCCTTTGCATGTTCAGGACAACGTATCTCTGTGAGCAGGCGTTCTCCATAATGAACATTAACAAATCCAAACTGCACTCGCAGCTGACTCACAGACATCTAAATGACATTATGAAAATCACAACTGCCCAGAAACTGGTCCATGATGTTGACAGGCTGGTTAAAGCCAAGAGATGTCAGGTGTCTGGAAGCAGCAAGTGAAAAATGAGTGACACTATGACATGTAAGCAAAATGCATTATGAAATATTAAGTGTCATAGTATTGTGATTCATTCATTCATTTTCTGACTATTCTATTATTGTAAATGTAAATCAATAAAAATTAAGAGGTCAACTGTGTTCATTGTCTTGAGTTTGATTGCTGGAAGCAGACTAATAAAAGTTAGGTGCAGTTGTGTAGCCTACATTTACAATTTGTTTCGTTAGGTCTACATTTGTGTCTGCTAATGTTCGATTTCAAATGGTTTATTCATGGAAAGGGTGTGGCTCCCAAAACAATCTTAGCCAAGATAGCATTGTTTTTTCTCTCTATCGTCACAACTTTCTTGTAGCCTACGACTGTAAGTTAATACCAATCATAAAAATAATGCTTGCTAGGCAATCTTCTTCATAAGAAATGAAATTCATAAAGTGAAACACTTTGTAGTTGTAGCAGAGACTGAGACACGAGAGCAATTTGAAAAAACGAAGGCAACGAAAACTGTTGGAGAACGCATGCGTGCACAACTGATCTGGCCCACACGAAGTCGCAGTTTGCCCAATCCAGCCCGTGACCTAAAATGAGTTTGACACCCCTGGTGTAGGGGAACAATTTGCATCCAGTGAACATTATGTCATTAGTAAATATGCAAAAAGATAGGTCTGGCCCATGGGTTAAGATTCTAAATTGGAGATGGACCAACCTTGATGGTATCAAAGAGGATATGGTAGGTGTGGATTGGGACAGGCTGTTTTCTGGTAAAGATGCACTTGGTAAGTGGGAAGCCTTCAAAAACAAAATTTTGACAGTACAAAGCTTGTAAGTGCTTGTTAGAATAAAAAGTAAAGATAACAAGTGGAGGAAACCTTGGTTTTCAAGAGATACTGAGGCCTTGATTAAGAGAAAAAAAGAGGTGCACTGCAGGTATAGGCAGGAAGGAATAAATGAGGTGCTTATGGAGCATAAGAAATGCAAGACAGCACTTAAGGAAGAAATCAGAAGGGCTAAAAGAAGGCATGAGGTTGCCCTAGCAGACCAGCTGAAGGGATTCTACAGATATGTTAAGACCAAAAGGTTTGCAAAGGATAAAACTGGTCCTCTGGAAGATCAGAATTGTAATCCATGCATGGAGCCAAAAGCGATGAGAGATAGCTCAAAGCAACACACACGAAATGTTGGTGGAACACAGCAGGCCAGGCAGCATCTATAAGGAGAAGCACTGTTGACGTTTCAGGCCGAGACCCTTCATCAGGACTTTTGCTATCTTTGCATCTGTATTTACTCAGGAGATGAACACAGAGTATACAGATGTGAGGCAAAGCAGCGTCAACTTCATGGACCCTATACAGATTACAGAGGAAATGGTGTTTGCTGTCCAGGGGCAAATCAGGATGGATAAATCCCCAGGGACTGACAAGGTGTTCCCTGTGGGAGGCAAGTGCAGAAATTACAGGAGCCCTAGCACAGATATTTAAGTCATCCTTAGTGACAGGAGAGTTTTTCAAAGTTACCAGGAAATTGAATGAGTAAAACAGTGGAAGGCAAGGCTTTTGACAAGGTCCTGCATGGGAGTTTGGCCAAGTAGATTCAGTCACTTGGCGTTCAAGATGAGGTAGTAAATTGGATTTGACATTGGCTTTGTGGGAGAAGCCAGTGAGTGGTAATAGATGGTTGTCTCTCTGATTGGAAGACTGTGACTAGTGGTGTGCCGCAGGGATCAGTGCTGGGTCTCTTGTCATTTGTCATTTATATTAATGATCTGGGGACAGGCGAGTCCTGGGCTGGACATCCTGCTCATTTAAGGAAGGTGAAGTGTCTCCCACAGCCTCTCTTTTTTGGGTGTAGTGATCGCTGCAGGACCACTGTTGATTTGGCATGCAGGAACTCACTCGCATATGACCTCTCTTACACTACTGTGCCCACAGCAACGCCTTCACCTTGTGTCCCTGTTCTTACTGAGTTTGCTATGTCACAACACGACTGAGTGTCCAGCAGTATAACTGGGCAGGCAGACTGGGCTGATCAGCCTTAGTTGACAGGCAGCATAGGAGAAGGTCAACTCCGATTCCAAATCAGATAGATGGGACTCATCAGCCAGCCAGTCATTCCAGAAGGAAAACTCCGATACTCAATCTATAGCTTTGTGAGCACCTTGTGATCAAAGCTCGTGGGAATCGGTCCAAGCACACCGATCTTCACTATAAAACTACGCAGTGCAGGCAGGAAGTAAAGTACTTCAACAATGGAGTTCCCTCCTGATCTTCGCAAGTGAAGAATGATCCAGATGATGATATGGTGAACTGCATCAGCAAATTTGCAGGTGACACCAAGTGTATTGGACAGTGAGGCAGGTGGTGAGTGATCTAGATCAGCTGGAAAATAGTAGATGGAATTTAAGTGCGAGGTGTTGCACTTTGGGAGGACCAACCAGGCTAGGGCTTACATGGTGAATGGTAGGGCACGGATGAGTGTGGAAGAGCAAAGAGATCTTGCTGGTCAGAAGAAACTACAGTCTGATGAAGGACAGGGAAACAGACAAGCCAGTTGTCTTTATTTTTCCCCCATTTTGTGGACTCTGCACTGATACTTGCTCTTGGATAATCTAATCAGAGCAACTGGACATGGACACAGGAAGCTTCAGGCAATGATCTGCTAAACCTGATTAATTCTCAAACAAGTAGCCATTTGTTATGTAAAGGGCATGGACTCTGAACTGATTCTTGTTCTGGCACAATCTAATCAGAGGAATAAACCTGAGACCATTTTCAGAGGAGTAGTTATGTTATGTAAAATGCCAGACCTACCAAAGAAACACAGAAACATAGAAAAACGACAGCACAAGACAGGCCCCTCGGCCCACAAAGCTGTGCAGAACATGTCCTTACCATAGAACTACCTAGGCTTACCGATAGCCCTCTATTTTTCTAAGATCCAAGTATCCATCCAAGAGTCTCTTAGAAGACCCTATCATTTCCACATCCACAACTGCTGCCGGCAGTCCATTCCATGCACTCACTGCGTAATAAACTTATCCCTGACATCTCCTCTGTACCTATTTCCAAGCATCTTAAAACTATGCCCGCTCATGCTAGCCATTTCAGCCCTGGGAAAAAGCCTCTGACTATCCACACAATCAATGCCCCTCATTATCTTGTACACCTCTATCAGGTCACCTCTCATCCTCCATTGCTCCAAGGAGAAAAATCCGAATTCACACACTCTATTCTTATGAGGCCTGCTCCCCAATCTAGGCAACATCCTTGTAAATCTCCTCTGCACCCTTTCTATCATTTCCATGTTCTTCCTGTAGTGAGGTGACCAGAATTGAGCACAGTATGCCAAGTGGGGTCTGACCAGGGTCCTATATAGCGGCAACATTACCTCTCGGCTCCTAAACTCAATCCCAGAGTTGATGAAGGCCAATGCACCATACGCCTTCTTAACCACAAAGTCAACCTGCACAGCAAGTTTCAGTGTCCTATAGACTCGGACCCCAAGATCCCTCTGATCCTCCACACGGCCAAGAGTCTTGCCATTAATGCTATATTCTGCCATCATACATGACTTACCAAAATGAACCACCTCACACTTATCTCGGTTGAACTCCAACTGCCACTTCTCAGCCCAGTTTGCATCCTATCAATATCCCGTTGTAACCTCCGACAGCCCTCCACACTATCCACAACACCCCCAACCTTTGTAACATCAGCAAATATACTAACCCATCCCTCCACTTCCTCATCCAGGTCATTTATAAAGATCACGAAGAGTTGGGGGGGGTCCCGGAACAGATCCCTGAGGCACACTGCTGGTCACCAGCCTCCATGCAGAATATGACCTGTCTACAACCACCCTTTGCCTTCTGTGGGCAAGCCACTTCTGGGTCCACAAAGTAATGTCCTCTTGGATCCCATGCCTCCTTACTTTCTCAACAAGCCTCACATGGGGTACCTTATCAAATGCCTTGCTAAAATCCAAATACACTACATCTACGGCTCTACCCTCATCACTGTGTTAAGTCACATCCTCAAAAAATTCAATCAGGCTCGTAAGGCACGGCCTGTCCTTGACAAAGCCATGCTGACTACTCCTAAACATATTATACATCTCCAAATGTTCAGAAATTCTGCCTCTCAGGATCTTCTCCATCAACTTATCAACCACTGAAGTAAGACTCACTAGTCAATAATTTCCTGGGCTATCCCTATTCCCCTTCTTGAATAAGGAAACAACATACACAACCCTACAATCCTCCAAAACCACTCCCATCCTCATTGATGATGCAAAGATCATCGCAGGAGGCTCAGCAATCTCCTCCCTCACTTCCCACTGTAGCCTAGGGTACAATCTGCTCGGTCCCTGTGATTTATCCAACTTGATGCTTTCCAAAAGCTCCAGCACATAATATCTGCATGCTCAAGCTTTTCAGTCCACTGCAAATCATCCCAACAATCATAGAACCATAGAACGTTACAGCACAGAAACAGGCCTTTTAGCCCTTCTTGGCTGTGCCAAACCATTTTTCTGCCTAGTCCTACTGATCTGCACCTGGACCATATCCCTTCATACACCTCTCATCCATGTACCTGTCCAAGTTTTTCTTAAATGTTAAAGGTGAGTCTGCATTCACCACTTCAACTGGTAGATCATTCCACACTTCCACTACTCTCTGTGTGAAGAAGCTCCCCCTAAAGTTCCCTTTAAACTTTTCCCTTTTCACCCTTAACCCATGTCCTCTGGTTTTTTTCCTCCCCTAGCCTCAGTGGAAAAACCCTGCTTCCATTCACTCCATCTATACCCATTATAATTTTATACAACTCTATCAAATCTCCCCTCATTGTTCTAAGCTCCAGGGAATAAAGTTCTAACCTATTCAACCTTTCGCTATAAATCAGTTTCTCAAGTCCTGGCAACATCCTTGTAAACCTTCTCTGCACTCTTTCAGCCTTATTAATATCCTTCCTGTAATTAGGTGACCAAAACTGTAAACAATACTCCAAATTCGGCCTCACCCATGTCTTATACAACCTCACCATAACATTCCAACTCTTATACTCAATACTTTGATTTATAAAGGCCAACGTGCCAAAAGCTCTCTTTACGACCCTATCTACCTGTGATGTCACGTTTAGGGAACTGGATCGGCTGGGTTGCCTCATTTAACTGGTTTGGACCAGTCAGTGTAAAGGCACAAATACACAAGGCTGGGGTGGTCAGAACCATGAAACAATGTTGGTCACAGCCCCTTAAATGACCAGTGAGAAGGTGACCCAGGTACGTCAGGTGACCTTGAGCCAATGGGATGGAGATCAAACAGTTCAATTGATGAGGAACAGTATAAGATTCAGGAGTTCCAAATACACAGGGGCGATAACTCTCCAGCAGCCAGAGACCTACCATTGCAGATAAGGAGGACCCCATGGACATATGGAGATCAGGACCATGAGGAATGCCTGGCCAGTGTAGACACCTTTCCCGGGTAATACCTTTTCTCTTTATTGACTGTTCATGGAGTGTCAGGGGTTCCAGTAGGGAGCACACAGGTAGACAAGAGTGTGAACCCACGTGTTTTTTAGTTGAAATAATAAAAATTACTTATCAGTAAATTCAGATTCTCTGTGCCTCACTGATAATTATTACAAGGGGTGATTCTTGTAACAATCTGGGAATACATGAGCATAATTCATTGAAAGTGACATCACAGGTAGATAAGATCGTAATAATAGCTTTTTATAAATCAAAGTATTGAGTACAGGAGATGGGATGTTATGCTGACATTGTATAAGACATTGGTGAGGCCTAATTTGGAATATTTTGTGCAGTTTTGGTCACCTATCTACCGGAAAGATACAAGAAAGATTGTAAGAGTATAGAGAAAATTTACAAGGATGTTGCTGGGTCTGGAGGACCTGAGTTATAAGGAAAAATTGAATAGGTTAGGACTTTGTTCCTTAGAATGTAGAAGATTGAGGGAAGATTTGACATAAGTATATAAAAATATAGGGTAAACGCAGACAGACTTTTTCCATTGAGGTTGGGTTAACTACAACTAGAGATCATGGTTAATTGTGAAAATTGTTGAAAAGTTTTAGGGGAACATAAGGGGAAACTTGTTAACTCACAGGATCATGAGTGTGTTTAACGATCTGCCAGCACAAGTAGTGCATGTGAGCTTGATGTCAACATTTAAGTGAAATGTGGATAGGTACATGGATGGTAGGGGTACAGAGGGTTGTGGTCCTGGTGCAGGTGGATAGGAACAGACTGTTTGAATGGTTTGACACAGACTAGATGGGCCAAAGGGTCTGCTTCTGTGCTGTACTTTTCTATGACTATGACAATTTATCCAAGTGCAAATTTTGTCCAGGACGCAGCAAGTGATCGAAATATTGGGAACAATTTGCATCAGCCTGTTCCACATCATTGCTCAGTGTGAATGTGTTATACTTTTATATTTTACTCTTAGCTTAACTGGGGCAATCTTTGCACGTTGGTTTACCTCATTAAAATGTACATGAAGTATTAAAGAAAACAGATATTGGAAACCTGAAAAAGGTAGCGGGACCAAACTTATTAAATGCACTTTACAATAAAGGAATACATACCAGCTCCATTAAACACTTCAACTGTCCAATATCTTCTGGAAGCGACACCAACTTATTGTTGCTGACAACCAAGACTTTAAGTGGAAGGGCACAGATGCACAATGGCAATGTAGAGAGTTGATTTCGACTAGAAAAAAAGGACATATCCTTCAAATGACATCATTTCAGAATAAGCTTCACTTAAATTACAATTGCTTAGTTTTGATCTTATTACAGACTTTATTTTAACCTCTCATTCATTGAACAGATAAGTTTTGATTGCTACATCACCTTCTACTAAAACTGTAAGACTAGCTCCATAAATAATTTCATGTCATATATCTTGCCTTTTTTCTAATGGGTTAGTGTACAATCTTTTCATAGTTTAGTATCTCAATTTACAGCTTTTTAAGTTGCATCTAAAGGAATAGACACATTTTAAAATATAGAACTATTTAAAGAGTTCACAACTTGACAGTTTTATGTGATTCATCCATCTTAATACCCTGAACTTTTCATCAGCAACAAACCTCCCCTCACCCAGATAACTGTAAAATCGCTGTAAACTCATATCCAAGTTTTAACCTACAGCTCATTCTCAAGAAAATGAAGCACAGAAGAGGAACATTTGGCAGTTATCATATGAAATTGAACTACACTGTGGTTTGTAACAGAGCATCAGTTCTATACTTGTGATGCCTTTGACAAGAATGGCACTTACTGTCCATTACTAATGGCCCTTAAACAAACTGGCTGAACAAGAGGCAATTGGGTCTGGAGACTAAACTCGTATCTCAATTGGGTTGGCAGATTTTCTCTTCCTCAAAGGACATTAGTGACCCAGACAATTATTCTATATGCATGAATAAACTTCTCCGGCTTCCAGCTGGGTACAGGTATTAATTTTAACAGACATTTTGCCAACAAACTCTATCTTCATCAGGGATATTCGTCATATATGCTGGGAAAGCACTAGATCTATTGTTATGCACGTTTGGAAGCAAAACTACAAGATATCACCAACTTGTTTACCAGAGCAGAGAAGATAATGGCCCTTACACTTGATATTCATAGGGTCTTCTAGCAACCCATTTCTGCTGCACCACAGCAGTTCTTTGCATCACCATAAAAAATGTCTTGGGAATCATGTCTCAGCAAAAGAAGACATCAATGATGAAATTCACCACCACCGTAAGGGCAACAACACAACCTTTGGTTGATTGAGAAATGGGGTATTTGAAGTTTAACATCTCAGACCTGGTATAAAACTCATGGTTTACCAGGCAGTACTAGTCTCTGTCCTCTGGTCTAACTACAGTAGGCACCTCAAGGCATGGAAGAAATATCATCAATAGTCCTTCCTTAAACCCACTGGAAGACTAGCAAATCAACTTCAGCGTCTTCTTCTAGGTCAAAATCTCCGTGTTGAGACCCTAATTACACTAAGCAGGACATGTTGCTCACATCTTCAACATTCTGAAAACCTGTGCCAATCAACTGGTGGGTGTGTTCAATGACATTTTCAGTGTTCAATGCTCAAGAAGAGCAGGGTGAGTTGCCTTAACAACTATTGTCCAGTATCACTCACTGTTGAAGTGATGAAATGCTTTGAGAGGTTGGTCACGGCTAGAATCAACTCCTGACTCAGCGAGAACCTGACCCCACTGCAATTTGCCTAATGCCACAATAGATCTACAGCAGGTGCTATCTCACTAGCTCTTCATGCGGTCTTGGATCACCTGAAAAAATACTAATACATAATAGGCTGCTGTTTATTGAATACACCTCAGCGATTAATATAATCATTCCTACAGGTTTGAGCAAAAAGCTCCAAAGCCTCCCTCTGTACCTCCCTCTGCAACTAGATCCTCAGCTTCCTCACCGGAAGACCAGTCTGTGCAGATCAGAATAACACCTCCACCTCACTGACAATCAAAACTGGCGCACCTCAAGGATGTGTGCTTAGCCCACTGATCCACTCTCTCTATACCCATGACTGTGTGGCTAGGCATAGATCAAATACCATCTATAAATTTGCTGACAGCACAACCACCAGTTGGTGAAGAGAAGGTGTACAGGAGTGATAGATCAGCTGGCTCAGTGATATCACAGCAACAATCCTGCACTCGATGTCAGTAAGACCAAGTAAATGATTGTGGGCTTTAGAAAGGGTAGCCCTCATCAGGGTAGCTCTCATCAAAGGATCAGAAGTGCAAAGAATGAGCTCCTCAGTGTTGTCATCTCTGAGGATCTACTATGTAACTGCCTTACATAGTAATGCAGTTAATAACAAGGAAGGCATGACAGCAGTTCTGTTTCATTTGGAGTTTGAGAAGATTTTGTTTGTCACTAAAGACTCTTGTAAATTTCTAGATGTACCGTGGAGAGAAATCTAACTGGCTGCAGCACCATCTGGTGTGAGGGGGGAGGGGAGAGGGTGGTGAATTGCACAGGATTGAAATAAACTGCACAAAATTGTAAACTCAGTCAGCCCCATCATGGGCATTAGCATCCTCAGCATCCAGAACATATCCAAAGATCGACAGCTCAAAAAGATGGCATCCATCAACAAGTACTCCCATCACCCAGGACACAGGACATGTCTTCTTCTCATTGCTACCATCAGGGAGGAAGTACAGGAACCTGAAGGCACATACTCAACAACTGAGGAACAGTTTCATCCCCTCTGCCACCTGATTTTCGAATGGACACTACCTCACTAATTTTTTGCCTGCTTATTTAATTTTATATATAGAGTATATAGTGCGCACACGCGTGTGTGTGTATAAGTAAGAGAAAGTCTTATCCCCAAGCAGCGTCTGAGCCTGACAAGTTAGGTGAGGAGGTACGTTGGTCTCAGAGAATTAGAAAACCATCGGATAGGTTGGCCTATGTAGCCTGGGGAACAGGGCGTGATCTCTACTGTTTTGGGGAGCTATGTCACTGCTTTTTGTACCTAGATTGGGCTTTATGTTTTGCAGAAAGGGTTGGCGAACTATCTCAACGTCATGAGGACATGACTAAATTTGGTGAGGAGGAGAGTGTAATGGCTTCTCTGTGATGTTAACTGCTGAGGTGATGGTTTCTCAGTAGCAGATATGTTTGGGTTATGGCTAAAGATAACGGGACTTTAGAATTCAGTGACTATCCAATGGGAGAAATGTTATTCTTTCTTGTGTGTCTGGGATCTGGGGTTTTCGCAGGGTTTTCATTGAGGAAAGAGGAAGAGGAAGGACGCATGTGGAGAGCACTGGTAGACCACCAGACGGCATGTACTGGGATCCGAGGGCTCGGTGACATTTGGTGGAGATTGATAGTGGAGGAATGCCTACTGAGTGAGTGCCAACTGTGACTTTAATTTGGACCTTTTTTTTTCTTCTGTTTATTTTCATACTAATCCTATATTCAGATTAAGAGTCATAAAGTCTATCATTTAATTGCATATGGTGCACTGTCTGATATTTTGCGTTGTGGGTTTGTAATTGGGGGTACATTGCACAGCATCCACACAAAAATGAATACCCAGTTTGGTGGGATTGAAAGCTGATTCCCCTAGACGAATGTGAGCGGGCGAGCCTGAGGGTTACATACACACACAAATGAATAACAGTTCATTAGAAAGAATTTACAAACTTTTTTTTGCAACCCTGTTTTCCTGCATTTATCACTTACAAAAAGTGGTCTGGTCTTCATCTAAGTCACAATAATAGACAAACACAATCTGCCTAAACTAATTACACACAAGCAATTGTACTTCTTCTCATCAATACTGAGTATACCATTTAAACAATCACAGTCCAGGTTCAAAAAAGTATGTCACCTCTGGGGTAATGTCTTCAACAAAACCTATTTGGAGTCAGGTGTTCCAATCAATGAGGTGAGATTGCAGGTGTGGGTTGCAGAGGTGCCCTGCCCTATAAAAAACAGTCAGGTTACAGACAGAGCCTGCTCTTCTCAAGAAAGATCTCTTTATGTGCACCATTACTCCATCAAAACAACTTTCAGAAGACCTTAGAAGAAGAATTGTAGAGATGCATGAAGCTGGAAAAGGCTACAAAAACATTTCTAAAGTCATGAGTGTTCGTCAATCCACAGTAAGAGAAATTGTCTACAAATGGAGGAAACTCAATACTTTTGCTAGTCTCTCTAGGAGTGGGCATCCTGCAAAGATCATACCAAGAACACAGCGCACAATGCTGAAGGAGGTGAAAAAGAACCCAAGGGTAACAGCAAAAGACCCACAGAAATCTCTAGAACTTGTTAAAGTCTCTGTTCATGTGTCCACTATGAGAAAATCATTGAAAAAGAATAGTGGAGGAAACCACTGCTCTCCAAAAAAAAACATTACTGTGCATTTCAAGTTTGCCAAAAACCACCTACAATGCTTCTGGGACAATGTTCTGGGGACAGTTGAGGCAAAAGTTGACTGTTTTGGTAGAAATGCACACTACTATGTTTGGAGAAAAAAACTGCACTGCACACCAGCACCAAAACCTCAACTCAACAATGAAGCATGGTAGAAGAGGCATCATGGTTTGGGGCTGCTTTGCTGCCTTAGGATCTGGACAGCTTGCAATCACTGACAGAATAATGAATTCAAAATTGTATCAAGACATTTTACAGGAGAATGTCTCGGTAGCAGTCCATCATCTGAAGCTTGGATGATGCAACAAAACAATGATCCAAAACACATGAATAAATCAACAACAGAATAGTTTACAGAGGAAAAAATTGGGGGTTTGGACCAAGTCAGAGTCCAGATCTTAACCCAATTAAGGTGCTGTGCCATGACCTTAAGAGGACTGTTCATGCAAGTTATCCCGGAAATAGTGATGAACTGAAACAGTTTTGTATGGAGAAATGACTTAAAATTCCTTCTCATTGTTGTGCAGCAGCTACAGGAAATGTTTGTTGGAGGTTATTGCTGCTAAAAGAGATTCTATCATTTATTAAATACAAGGGTTCCCATACTTTTTTCAGCCTGGACTGCGGATTCAAGTGTTACATACCCATGGGTATCTTGTACTTGTCACGTGACCATGATGTAATTGAGGCTATGCTGGACATGAGGCAATGGTCTTGTGATGGTGGAGTGACATCATTTTCCCGCCAGTGAGAGGTCGTGTGATAGTTTTTTCAACAGGGTATAAAAGGAGAACCCCGCCCTGTGACGGGGGCAGTTCGTGGCTGAATTTGCCACTGACTCCATGTTGCTGAGTATTCCGATGTTATGACGCAGTTTCGTTTAAAAGTGGAGTTTTACTTTCTGTCTTAAGTCTCAAAGGTTATTGCCAGCAGTTTTGCTACAATACTGCCAGTTCAACAGTGGAGAATGAAGATTCATCGAAGTTCGGAAAATCCCGAAGGATCAGGAAAGTTGGTGTTGACGGTGAAACCGGTACAACCTTATTTAACCTTCATACAAGGAATTAGTAACCTGCAAGCTGAGATAACTCCTGCTAAAAGGGGCAGAAAGAGTTGGATGCAGAGTTTCGCCAAGGAAAGGTCAGTGCCTTTAAGCCGTTTCATTTTCTTCATCGTAAATCATTTGAACAAAGCATACTTCGACTGGGATCAGCAGTAATGCCACGAAGGAGAACTTAAATTACTTTCAAGGGAAGTCTCTCCCAAGGGACTGTGTAAACTTTGGACTTTCGCATTACTACTTCTAAGAACTGTTTTCACATTATCGCTTTAAGAACTGTTCAAGCTGCCGCATAGCAGTCGACTTACGGTTAAGTTAGTCGTTTGTTTATTTTTGCGTTCTTTTTAACAGCGTTTAATAAATGTTTTATTTGTTATGAAAAACCTGTCTCAATTATATATTCATTGTTGCTGGATCATAACATTTGGGGGCTTGTGCAATCTGAATCCATTTTTGAGTTTATATGCTTGTTTAATTTTTGATCAGTGTTTTGGAAAAGGGGAATACTCGATTCTTTTGTTTGATTGGCTAGTGAGTGGTATTTGGCAACAATGAATATTGGGAATTTCTGGAATCGCCTGATTCAGGATTATTAGCGAAGGTAAAAAAAAGTGATGTATTGGAGATTGCTAGCAGGTTGGAACTTGAAAGTATTTCGAAAGATACAACAAAGCCTGTAGTTCAAAGAAAAATCGCAGAATACTATATAGATTCAGGTGTGTTTGATGTATCGATTTTAGATCGGTTTCCTGTGAGTAAAGCAGCGATTCAGTTACAGTCGGATCGGGTAGCATTAGAAAAGTTGAAATTAGAAGCCACATTAAAACAGAAGGAATTAGAAGCTCACTTGGAATTAAGTCGATTAGAAGCTGAAAATAAAAAGAGGGAATTTGAACTTAAGATGGCAGAATTAAGATCCGAGAATCAGTCTCCTGGTTCTAGAAAAACGTTTGTTGTTAGTCAGGAAATTAAATTGGTCCCTCCATTTAGTGCAACAGAAGTAGAAAAATATTTTCAATATTTTGAAACGATAGCTCAGCTCTCAGAGTGGCCGAAAGAGAAATGATCAGTGTTGTTACAGAGTGTAATTAAAGGCAAAGTTTATACAGCTTTAACTGCTGAGCAAGCACTTGATTATGATACTGTGAAACTTCACATATTGAAGGCGTATGAGTTAGTCCCAGAAGCTTATAGAGAAAGATTCAGAAATTTGAAGAAATCTGTGGAGAAAACGTCTGTGGAATTTGCCTACGATAAAGTTGTGTGTTTTCAGAGATGGGTTTCCTCTAAAAATGTAAATGGGGACTATAATAAATTGTAAGAGCTGATTTTAATGGAGGAATTTAAAAGGTGCATTCCTGTTGAAGTAAGGACATACTTAAATGAGAGAGACACTGCTACATTGCAGGACTCTGCTAAATTAGCTGATGAATATGCTTTAATCCATAAGAATAAATTTCCTCAGGGCAGAACTTTTAAAAGGAAAAACAACACAGTGAATGAAGGTAAATCAGAAATTAAATCATAAGTTAATGAGAAAGGTAAGGAGGAAGGAAAACCTGTGAAGAAAAGACAGTTCGGTCCCATTTGTAACTATTGTTCGAAACCTGGTCACGTAGTAGCTAACAGTTTCCAATTGAAAATGAAATAGAAGGAAGCAGTCCCAGATGCTTGTGTGCAACATACTGAAACACCTGTAAATCCACAGGGTTTGATAAACACAAAAGAAGTTTTGTTAGAGTCTGACCAAGTTAAAGAGGGATATGATCATTTTATAACTGAAGGGTTTGTATCCTTGGAAGAAGGATCTACTCTGGTGCCAATAAAAATCCTTAGGGATACTGGAGCTTGTCAATCACTGATGTTATACAGTGTGTTAAAGTTTAATGATGAGCCTGACACTGGTGTGATAAATTATATACAAGGTAGTGGGAGTGCCTTTATGCCTGTACATTTCCATAAAGTGAATTTAAAGTAGGGTTAGTTACAAGACTTGTTAAAGTAGGACTACAGCCTAGCTTACCTGTGAAGGATATTTCTTTATTGTTAGGTAATGATTTGGCAGGTGGACAAGTTTTTCCTGAAGTGCATTTGATAATGGAGTCAGAGGAACCACAGATGGATTCTAACACAGATTCTTCCCGTGTTGTAACTCGAGCTATGGCTAAAAAGCTTGATGTGCAGAATGAGGTTGTTACCCATGACTGTTCAATTCAGAATTGGAGTTTTGAGGATGTGTCAGAAACTTTTTTACCCTCATTGTTTGAACAAGATTCTTGGAGTAAGTCTGACCATGAAGATTTGTCTCTGTCCAGGAAGAAGATGATAGCAGAGCAGAGTAGAGACCCTGAGATTATAAAATTAAAAGAACAAGCTCTTCCAGATAGTGAAATTGATAAGGTGCCAGTAGGATATTACTTTGAAAAAGGAGTGTTGATAAGGAGGTGGAGACCGCCTACAATTCCTGCAAGTCATGAATGGAATGTTGTTTACCAGGTAGTTGTTCCTAAAGTTTATCGAAATGAGATTTTCACTTTAGCCCATAGTGTGCCCTTGGGTGGACATCAAGGCATAAGGAAAACTGTAGACAAAATTTTAAAACATTTTTACTGACCTGGTTTAAGAAAAGATGTGATGATGTTTTGCAGAACGTGCCATACTTGTCAAATTGAGTGTAAACCAAATCAAGCGACCCCAATGGCTCCACTACAACCAATTCTAGCATTTGGTGAACCATTTTCTAAAATTATTATAGATTGTGTAAGTCCATTACCAAAAACAAAAACTGGGTATCAGCACTTGTTGACTATCATGTGCACAGCATCTAGGTTTCCAGAGGCAGTACCACTTAGGAATATAACAGCTAAAACTGTAACGAAGGCTCTTATAGAATTCTTTACTTATTTTGGGTTGCCTAAGGAAATACAATCTGATCAAGGCAGTAACTTTATGTCTGGATTGTTTCAACAGATAGCTTATAAATTGGGAGCTAAGCAAATCACTGCGTCTGCATACCATCCAGAATCGCAAGGTGTCTTGGAGAAGTTTAATTCTACCCTCAAGACTATGATTAGGACGTATTGTGTGGAAAATGAAAGTGACTGGGATAAGGGTATACATTTACTTCTATTTGCAGTAAGGCAGTCGGTACAAGAATCATTAGGTTTCAGTCCATTTGAACTTGTATTTGGGCACAGAGTTAGAGGACCTTTAGCTTTATTAAAAGAAAAATGGATTAATAAAAAAGTACACACTAATTTGTTGGACTATGTTTTAAATTTTAAGGACAGATTACATAGAGCTTGTAGTTTAGTTAGGGATATTTTAAAATTTGCTCAGGAGAAAATGAAAACCTGGTACGATAAAGATGCTCTGGTGAGGACATTTAAGCCTAGAGATAAGGTGCTGGTTCTTTTCCCAGTGCAAACAAATCCTTTACAAGCTAACTTTCATGGTCCTTATGAAATTGTGTCTAAAATTAATGATGTGGATTACGTGATAAAAACTCCAGATCATAGAAGGCCAACTCAACTTTGCCATATAAATATGATAAAGCCATATTATGAGAAACAGTCTGCTACTGTGACTGTTGTGGTCAATGATAATGAGTCTGATCTCCCTAGGAACATAATAGATGATTCATCTGAAACTCATTCTAAACCCAACATTGTTTCTGTCAGGTTACCAAACTCAACCATTCTGGAAAATATTGATGAGAAATTAGCACATTTACAGCCAGAGCAGAAGCAGCAGATGAAACAATTAATTTTTAAATATAAGGATTTATTTCCAGAAGTTCCTAGAAGAACCACTGTAGCTTCACATGATGTAGATGTTGGAGATGCCAAACCCATTAAACAACACCCATATAGGATGAACATGGAAAAATGTGAACTTGCTGAGAAAGAAATTAAATAACATGCTAGAGAATAATATTATTAGACCTTCTAACTCGAATTGGAGTTCACCTTGTGTCATGGTGCCTAAATCAGACAGTAGTATGGTTTTGTATGGACTACAGGAAGGTGAATGCTGTAACAATAACAGATGCATATCCAATTCCTAGACTAGATGATTGTGTAGATAAAGTGGGAAAAGCAAAGTTCCTTACGAAGATTGATTTACTGAAGGAGTATTGGTGTGTTCCATTAACGGATAGAGGTAGAGAGATTTCTGCGTTTATAACTCCATCTGGGTTATATAAATATAATGTTCTTCCATTTGGGATGAAGAATGCCCCAGATACTTTCCAGCGGATGATTAACTCTGTGATTCAGGGATTGAAAGATACAGATGCTTATATTGACGATTTAGTGACGGGAAATGATACTTGGGAAGCACACATCATTGTAGTGCAGAAATTATTTGAAAGGCTTTCAAAAGCTAACTTAACTATTAATATAGCTAAAAGTGAATTCGGACATGCCTCTGTAACTTACCTAGGTTATGCTATGGGTCAAGGTAAGGTAGCTCCTGTTCAGGCAAAAGTTCGGGCAATTTTAGAGATCCCTACTCCAACTGGGAAAAAAAACTCTCAGAAGATTCCTGGGAATGGTAGGATATTATTGACAATTTTGTAAGAATTTTGCTCATATTGCCCTTCCATTAACTAACCTCTTGAAGAAGAATGAGAAGTTTGTGTGGACAGTGCCTTGTCAAGAAGCATTTGAGAAATTGAAAACAATGATATGTCAACAACCTGTGCTCAAGGCACCTGACTTTGAAAAACCTTTTTCATTAGCTGTAGATGCTAGTGATGAGGCTGCAGGAGCAGTATTACTGCAAAGGAATGAGGGTGAGAAGTTTGATCATCCCGTAGCTTACTTTTCTAAGAAATCTCATAAGCATCAAAGAAACAATTCGACAATAGAAAAAGAATTGTTATCTCTTGTTTTAGCCTTAGGACATTTTGATGTGTATGTTGGTACAACTCAAAAACCACTTATAGTTTACACTGACCATAATCCGTTAGTGTTTCTGAGTAAGATGAAAAACAAAAAAAGATTATTAAATTGGAATTTAATGTTACAAGAGTACAATATTTTAATAACTCATATTAAAGGCAAAGATAATGTAATTGCTGATTGTCTATCTCGATGTTAAATGTACAATGTAATTTTTTTTATGGAGTGATATTTTAACATTTGTAACACTCCTATGTAATTTGTCAGCTGATGTATAATAATACTATATACTGTCTATGTTGTAAATTTTATACATCTGTTTTTTTTTTCTTTTGTAAGTAATTGTTAAAATTTTGTTCTTGACAGATCAAATTTCTTTTTTGGAGGGAGGTGTTACGTACCCATGGGTATCTTGTACTTGTCATGTGACCATGATGTAATTGAGGCTATGCTGGACATGAGGTAATGGTCTTCTGATAGTGGAGTGACGTCATTTTCCCACCAGTGAGAGGTCATGTGATAGTTTTTTTCAACAGGGTATAAATGGAGAACCCCACCCTGTGACGGGGGCAGTTCATGGCTGAATTTGCCACTGACTCCATGTTGCTGCGTATTCCGATGTTATGACACAGTTTTGTTTAAAAATGGAGTTTTTCTTTCTGTCATAAGTCTCAAAGGTTATTGCCGGCAGTTTTGCTACAATACAGCCAATTCAACAGTGGCGAGCGAAGACTCATTGAAGTTCGGAAAATCCTGAAGGATTGAGAAAGTTGGTATTGACGGTGAAACCGGTACGATCTTATTTAATCTTCGTACAAGGAATTAGTAACCTGCAAGCCGAGATAACTCCTGCTAAAAGGGGCAGAAAGAGTTGGATGCAGAGCTTCACCAAGGTCAGTGCCTTTAAGCCGTTTCATTTTCTTCATCGTAAATCCTTTAAACAAAGCATACTTTGACTGGGATCAGCAGTAACACTACGAAGGAGAACTTAAATTACTTTCAAGGGAAGTCTCTCCCAAGCGATTGTGTAAACTTTGGACTTTCGCATTACTACTTCTAAGAACTGTTTTCGCATTATCGCTCTAAGAACTGTTCAAGTTGCCGCATAGCAGCTGACTTCCGATTAAGTTAGTCGTTTGTTTATTTTTGGGTTTTTTTTAAACAATGTTTAATAAATGTTTTATTTGTTATAAAAAACCTGTCTCAATTATATATTCATTGTTGCTGGATCATAACACAACAATGTGCTCAAAGACATGAAGTACAATTGTTTGTGTGTTATTTGTTCAGGCAGATTGTGTTTGTCTATTATTGTGACTTAGATGAAGGTCAGAGCACATTTTATGAGTAATTAATCCAGAAAAATATTTAAATGCAAAAGGTTCACAAACTTCTTCTTCCAACTGTATATGTAGTGCCTATAAAATGTATTCAACCCCTCCCAGAAGTTTTCATGTTTTATTTGTTTTACAACATTGAATCAAGTGGATTTAATTTGGCTTCTTGACACTGATCAACAGAAAAAGACTCTGTTGTGTCAAAGTGAAAACATCTCTGTAAAGTGATATAAATTAATTACAAATATAAAACACAAAATAATTGACTGCATAAGTAAGACACACCAAATCATCACTGGTGCAGCCAATCGATTTTAGAAGTCACATGATTAGTTAAATGGAGATCACCATTTGCAGTCAAGGTGCTTCAATTGACTGTAGTAAAAATACACCTGTATCTGGAAAGTCCACCCACTGGTCAGGCTGTATCCTGGCAAAAACTGCACCATGAAGACAAAATACAGTCCATGCAAGTGCAAGTCAGGAGATGGGTACAAGAAAATTTCCAAGTACTGTTAAGAAAGAATGACACAGCTATAAATCTGCATAGCGCAGGCCGTCCTCAAAAACTGAGTGACCATGCAAGAAGGGGACTAGTGAGAGAGGGCACCAAGAGACCTATGATAACCCTGGATGAGTTACAAGCTTCAGTCGCTGAAATGGAATAGACTCTACAGACAACAACTGTTAGCTGGTGCATCACCAGTCACAGTTTTATGGGAGGCTGGCAAAGAGGAAGTCACTGTTGAAAAATATTCACATGAAATCTCAGCTAGAGTTTCTTCAAAGTCAGCTACAAGAAGGTTCTATGATCTGATGAAACCAAAATTGAGCTTTTTGGCCATCAGACTAACCACTATGTTTGGCATTAAGCCAAACACTGCACATCATCAAAAACACATCCTCCCTACCATGAAGCATGGTGGTGGCTGCATCATGCTGTGGGAATGCTTCACTGCAGCAGGCCCTGGAAGGCATGTGAAGGTAAAGGGTAAAATGAATGCAGCAAAATACAGAAATCCTGGAGGAAAACCTGATATGGTCTGCAAGAGAACTGTGACTTTGGAGATTTCTTTTCCAGCAGGACAATGATGCCAAATATAAAGCCAAAGCTACACAGGAATAGCTTAAAAATAACAAAGTTAATATCCTCCAGAGGCCAAGTCTGAGTCTAGACCTCATTCCAATAGAGAATTTGTGACTGGACTTGAAAAGGGCTGTTCACTCATGATCCCCATGTAATCTGAGAGAGCCTAAGCAGTTTTCTAAAGCAGAATGGGGGAAAATTGCAGTGTCCAGATGTGACAGAAATCTATCCACACAGACTCAAGGCTATAATTGCTGCCAAAGGTGCATCTACTAAATACTGACTTGAAAGGGGCGAATAACTTATGCAATCAATTATTGCGTGTTTTATATTTGTAATTAATTTAAAGCACTTTGTAGAGATCTGTTTTCACTTTGACACAAAAGAGACTTTTTCTGTTGATCAGTATCAAAAAAGCCAAATTAAATCCACTGTGATTCAATGTTGTAAAACAATAAAACATGAAAACTTCAAGGGAGGTGAATACTTTTTATAGGCATTGTATACACTTCTTACTGTAATTCAGTTTTTATTACAGCTATTAGAGTCTTTTTGGATAAGTCTCTATCAAATTTGCACAACATGATGGAGCACAATTTGTCTATTTATTCTTGCAAAATCACTCAAGCTGTGCCAGGTCAGTTGGGGAGCAGCAGTGGACAGGAATCTTGAGGTCTCGCCAGAGATGTTCAAACAGGTTAAGATCAGGACTCTGGACCACAAAAGGACATCAATTTTCTTCATTTGTAGCCACTGCATGGTTACTCTGGCAGTGTGCTCTGGGTCATTGACCTGCTGAAAGACAAATTTCCTCTGCAGTTTAAGCTTTCTGGGAGAGGCTGGCAGGTTTTTATCTCAGGATCTCTCTGTATTTAGCAGCATTCATCTTCCCATTAATTCTAATCAGATTTCCAGTCTCTGCTGATGAACAGCATCCTGATAGAATGATGCTACCTCCACCATACTTTACAGTAGGGATGGTGTTACTTTGCTCATGTGCAGTATTAGATTTATGCCATTTGAACACAGTGTTGAGGCCAATAAGTTCCACATCAGTCTCACACTTCCACAAGACCTCTTTCACATCTTTACAGCATCTTCCAAGTGAGGATTTGCGAAGTCCTGACAGTCACCTTTGCCACTAGAACCAAAGAACCATAGAACATTACAGCATAGAAAAAGGCCTTTTGGCCCTTCTTGGTTCTGCTGAACCATTTTTCTGCATAGTCCCACTGACCTGCACTTCGGCCATATCCCTCCAAACCCCTCTCATCCATATACCTGTCCAAGTTTTTCTTAAAAGTCAAAAGTGAGCCCGCAGTCACCACTTCATCTGGCAGCTCATTCCACACTCCCACCACTCTCTGCGTGAAGAAGCTCCCGCTAATGTTCCCTTTAAACTTTTCCCCTTTCACTCTTAACCCATGACCTCTCATTTTTTTCCTCCCCTAGCCTCAGTGAAAAAAGTCTGCTCGCATTCACTCTATTTATACCCATTATAATTTTATACACCTCTATCAAATCACCTCTCATTCTCCTATGCTCCAGGGAATAAAGTCCTAACCTATTCAACCTTGCTCTGTAACTCAGTTTCTCAATTACCAGCAACATCCTTGTAAACCTTCTCTGCACTCTTTCAACCATATTAATATCATTACTGTAATTAGGTGACCAAAACCGCACACAATTCTCCAAATTCGGTCTCACCATTGTCTTATACAACCTCACCATAACATTCCAACGGTTATACTCAATACTTTGATTTATAAAGGCCAATGTACCAAAAGCTCTCTTTACGACCCTATCTACTTTTGACGCCACTTTTAGGGAATTATGTATCTGTACTCCCAGATCCCTCTGTTCTACTGCACTCCTCAGTGTCCTACCATTTACCTTGTATGTTCTACCATGGTTTGACCTTCCAAAGTGCAATACCTGACACTTGTCTGCATTAAACTGGCCTCCACAGCTGCCTGTGGCAACAAATTCACCAGTCTGGCTAAAGAAATGCTTCTGCATCTGTTTTGTAAGGGCACCCCTCTATCCTGAGGCTGTGCCTTCTTGTCCTAGACTCTCCCACCATGGGAAACATCCTTTCCACATCTATACTGTCTCAGCCTTTCAACATTCGAAAGGGCTCAATGAGATTGCCCTCATCCTTCGAAACAAGAAGGCTGCGAGTGAACGGCTGATTTCAGGAGCAAAGGCAGTTTTACTACTCAGAGTAAAAAAGAGGCAAGACAGTGCAGGTGCATGACATCAGCCAGTAGAGCGCGAAAGGTTTAGAAAGAAGACCGCCATATTCAGCGGGCAGTGCTCGGAGAGAGCAGCAGAGTGAGAGGCAGCAGAGTGATAGGGCTTTGGCTCACTGGGCTTAGGCAGTAACGGGACAAAGCGAAGTAGGTCAACCTGTCTTATTTGCAGAAAGGAAGTAGTATGTGTGTGAGGCCTGTGTTCCGTGCTCGGTGTCAGATGTGGGAGGTCTTGGAAACTCCCAGCTTCCCAGACAGCCATATCTGCACCAGGTGTGTCGAGCAGCAACTCCTGAGGGACGGAGTTAGGGAACTGCAGATGCAGCTCGATGACCTTCGCCTGGCCAGGGAGAGCAAGGAGGTGATAGAAAGGAGTTAAAGGCAGGTGAGAAACAGACAAGTGGGTCGCAGTCAGGAGGGAGAAGGGGAAGAGTCAGGTACTAGAGAGTACCCCTGTGGCTGTCCCCCTTAACAATAAGTACTCCTGCTTGAGTACTGTTGGGGGGGGCGGGACAGCCTACCGGGAGAAACAACAGTGGTTGTGCCTCTGGCACAGAGTCTGGCCCTGTGGCTCAGAAGGGTATGGAAAGGGAGAGGAAGACAGCAGTGTTAGGGGGTCAGGCAGGCAATTCTGTGAACGCAGGACAGAAACTCAGATGGTAGTTTGCCTCCCAGGTGTCAGGGTCCGGGATGTTTCAGATTGCGTCCAAGATATCCTGCAGTGGGAGGGAAAACAGCCAGAGGCCCTGGTACACATTGGTACCAATGACATAGGTAGGAAAAGGAAAGAGGGCCTGAAAAAAAGACTACAGGGAGTTAGGAAGGAAGTTGAGAGCAGGACCTCAAAGGTAGAAATCTCGGGATTCCTGCCTGTGCCATGTGACAGTGAGAATAGGAATAGGATGAGGTGGAAGATAAATGCATGGCTGAGTGGTTGGAGCGGGGGGCAGGAATTCAGATTTCTGGATCATTGGGACCTCTTTTGCAGCAGGTGTGGCCTATATAAAAAGGACAGGTTACACTTGTATCCCAGGGGAACCAATATCCTGGCGGGAAGGTTTGCTAAAGCTACTGGGGAGAGTTTAAACTAGAATTGTTCGGGGGTGGGAACCAAACTGAACAGACTGGGGAAGAAGAGGTTGGCTCTCAAATAGAGAAAGTTTGTAGACAGTGCAAGAGAGAGGATAAACAGGCGATAGAGAAGGGACACGCTCAGTCCAAAGGTTTCAGATGTGTCTATTTTAACACAAGGAGTGTTGTGATCAAAGCGGATGAGCTTAGAGCGTGGATCAGTACTTGGGAGATATAATGTGGTGGCTATTACACAGACCTGGATAGCTCAAGGACAGGATTGGTTACTTCAAGTGCCAGGTTTTAGATATTTCAGAAAAGACGGGGAGGGAGGCAAAAGAGGTGGGGGCATGGCACTATTGATCAGAGATAGTGTCAAGGCTGCAGAAAAGGTGAACGCCGTGGAGGGATTGTCTACGGAGTCTCTGTGGGTGGAGGTTAGGAACAGGTAGGGGTAGAATAAGTTAACTGGGTGTTCTTTATAGGCTGCCCAATATTAACAGGGATATCCAGGAGCAGATAATGAAATAGATCCTAGAAAGGTGAAATAATAACAGAGTTGTCATGATGGAAGATTTTAATTTCCCAAATATCAATTGGCATCTCCCTAGAGCAAGGGGTTTAGATGGGGTGGAGTTTGTTAGGTGTGTTCAGACAGGTTTCTTGACACAATATGTAGATAAGCCTACAAGACGAGAGGCTGTACTTGATCTGGTATTGGGAAATGAAACTGGTCAGGTGTCAAATCTCTCAGTGGGAGAGCATTTTGGAGACAGTGATCATAATTCCATCTCCTTTACAACAGCATTGGAGAGAGATAGGAACAGACAAGTTAGAAAAGTCTTTAATTGGAGTAAGGGGAATTATGAGTCTATCAGGCAGGAAATTGGAAGCTTAAATTGGAAACATGTCCTTCAGGGAAAAGTACAGAAGAAATGTGGCAAATGTTCAGGGGATATTTGTGTGGAGTTCTATATAGGTATGTTCCCATAAGACAGAGAAGTTATGGTAGGGTACAGGAACTGTGATGCACAAAGGCTGTAATAAATCTGGTCAAGAAAAAAAGAAAAACTTACAAAAGGTTCAGAGAATTAGGTAATGTTAGAGATCTAGAAGATTATAAGGCTAATATCAAGGAGCTTAAGAATGAAATTAGGAGAGCCACAAGGGGACATGAGAAGGCCTTGGCGGGCAGGATTAAGGAAAACCCCAAAGCATTCTATAAGTATGTAAAGAGCAAAAGGATAAGACATAAAAGAATAGGACCTATCACGTGTGACAGTGGGAAAGTGTGTATGGAACCGTAGGAAATAGCAGAGGTACTTAATGAATACTTTACTTCAGTATTCATTACGGAAAAAGATCTTGGTGATTGTAGTGATGAATTGCAGCAGGCTGAAAAGCTTGAGAATGTAGATATTAAGAAAGGGGATGTGCTGGAGCTTTTGGAAAGCATCAAGTGGATAAGTTGCCAGGACCGGATGAGATGCACACCAGGCTACTGTGGGAGGCGAGGGAGGAGATAGCTGAGCCTCTGGTGATGATCTTTGCATCATCAATGGAGACGGGAGAGGTTCTGAAGGATTGGAGGGCTGCGGATGTTGTTCCTTTATTCAAGAAAGGGTGTAGTGATAGCCCAGGAAATTATAGACCAGTGAGTCTTACCTCGGTGTTTGGTAAGTTGATGGAGAAGCTCCTGAGCCCCAGGTTTTCTGATTTAGGAGAGGTATAATATGATTAGGAATAGTCAGCATGGCTTTGTCAAGGGCAGGTCGTGCCTTACAAGCCTGATTGAATTTTTTGAGGATGTGACTAAACACAATGATGAAGGAAGAGCAGTAGATGTAGTGTATGTGGATTTTAACAAGGCATTTGATAAGTAACCCCATGCAAGGCTTATTAAGAAAGTAACAAGGCATGGGATCCAAGGGGAAATTGCTTTGTGGAACCAGAACTAGCTTGCCCACAGAAGGCAAAGAGTGGTTGTAGACAGGTAATTTTCTGCATCACGGTCAATGACCAGTGAAGTACCTGAGGGATCTGTTCTGGGACCCTTACTCTTAGTGATTTTTATAAATGACTTGGATGAGGAAGTGGAGGGATGTGTTAGTGAGTTTGCTGATGACACAAAGGTTGGAGGTGTTCTGGATAGTGTGGAGGGCTGTCAGAGGTTGCAGCGGGACATTGATAGGATGCAAAACTGGGCTGAGAAGTGGCAGATGGAGTTCAACTCAGATAAGTGTGACGAGGTTCATTTTGGTTGGTCTACAGTGATGGCAGAATGTAGTGTTAATGGTAAGACTCTTTGGCAGTGTGGAGGATCAGAAGGATCTTGGGGTCCGAGTCCATTGGACGCTCAAAGCAGCTGCGCAGGTTGACTCTGTGGTTCAGAAGGCGTATGGTATATTGGCCTACATCAATCATGGAATTGAACTTAGGAGCCAAGAGGTAATGTTGCAGCTATATAGGACACTGGTCAGACCCCACTTGGAGTACTGTACTTAGTTCTGGTCGCCTCACTACAGGAAGGATGTGGAAGCCATAGAAAGGGTGCAGAGGAGATTTACAAGGATGTTGCCTGGATTGGGGAGCTTGCCTTATGAGAACAGGTTGAGTGAACTCGGCCTTTGTCCTTGGAGTGAAGGAGGATGAGAGGTGACCTGATAGATGTGTACAAGATGATGAGAGACATTGATCGTGTGGATAGTCAGAGGCTTTTTCCCAGGGCTGAACTGGTTGCCACAAGAGGACACAGGTTTAAGGTGCTGGGGAGTAGGTACAGGGGAGATATCAGGGGTAAGTTTTTTACTCAGAGAGTGGTGAGTGTGTGGAATGGGCTGCCGGCAACAGTGGTGGAGGCAGATACGATAGGGTCTTTTAAGAGGCTTTTAGATAGGCACATGGTGGTTAGTAAAATAGAAGACTATAGGTAAGCCTAATGATTTCTAAGGTAGGGACATGTTCGGCACAACTTTGTGGGCCAATGGGCCTGTATTGTGCTGTAGGTTTTTTATGTTTCTATGTTTCTACAGACACAGTCATTAAACGTTCCTCATATGATAACCCTTTCATTCCTGGAATCATCCCTGTGAAACTTCTCTAGGCCTTCTCCAATGCCAGCATATTTTTTCTAATATGAGGGACCCAAAACTGTTCACAATACTCAAGGTGAGGCATCACCAATGCCTTATAAAGCCTCAGTATCACATCCTTGTTCTTGTATTCTAGACCTCTTGAAATAAATGCTAACACTGCAATTGCCTTCCTCACCACCGACTCAACCTACAAGTTAACCTTTAGGCTATTCTGCATAAGGACTCCCAAGTCCCTCTGCATCTCAGATTCCTGGAGCTTCTCCCCATTCAGAAAATAGTCTGTACATTTAAATTTACTACCAAAGTGCATGACCATGTATTTTCCAACATTGTATTTCATTTGCCACTTTCTTGCCCATTCTCCTAATTTGTCTAAGTTCTGCAGCCTACCCATTTCCTCAACACTACCTGCCCCTCCACCAATCTTCCTATTATCTGCAAACTTGGCAACAAAGCCATCTATTCTATCATATACAGTATAAAAAGAAGTGGTCCCAGCACCAAATCCTGTGGAACACCATGTGTCACTGGCATCCAACCAGAAAAGGATCCATTTATTCCCACTCGCTGCCTCCTGCCAATCAGCCAACGGCCTAACCATGTTAGTAACTTTCCAGTAATACCTGGGCTCTTAACTCAGCAAGCAGTCTCATGTGTGGCACCTTGTCAAAGGCCTTCTAAAAGTCCAAATACAGGCAGTCCCCGGGTTACAAACGTCCGACTTATGGACAACTCGTACTTATGAACAGGCGGCATAGAGCCTATTATATTAAAAATTTGAGTTAAATACAATGGTTCATAATAACAAATGCACGCACTACTTTGTGATGTTCATGAAAACATTGCACAGCTTCAGTGGTTCATCGGCTCGAGGAAGGAGAATGCCATCAGATCACGTTGCCGTTAACACTGTGTTGTGTGTGTAATTTTGTATTTGGCTTAAGTTTTTCTCTTAGTTACCCTTGTAACCATGCCTCCAAAGTGTAAATCCAAAGCAAGTGCTGGTGATGCATCAAAGAAAAGGAAAACAATGACGATTGAAAATAAAGTGGAAATAATAAAGCGATCAGAAAGAGGTGAAACGCCATCGGTCAATGAAAAAGTTTTAGGCTACAGTCGGTGAACAATCCGAACAATTTTAAAGGATAAAGTGATGGTAGCATTTGAGAAAGAAGTCTGGGACCTAAAAACTCCAGAACCGAAAAAGTTTTTGACAAAAAAGTTAGCTGAAGCCTTTCATCTCATTGAAGCAGGGATGGCAAAGTTAGAGGAGCAAGACCCTAATACAGAGAGGTTCAGCAAAGTTTATCATACAGTTACCGAGGGCCTCAGCTGCTACAAGGCCATTTATGATGAGAAAAAGAAAAGCACTGCATAGAAAGGAAAAATATATACTATATACTAAGACAAACATCTGACTAACTGACGCAAAATAAGAACCGTATGTACCTATTCAGACTTACCTACAAATTCAACTTAAAGACAGACTTAGGAATGGATCTCGTTCGTGACCCGGGGACTGCCTGTACACAACATCCACTGCATCTCCTTTATCTATCTTACTTGTAATCTCAAAGAATGCCAACAGGTTTGTCAGGCTGGATTTTCCCTGAAGGAAACAATGCTGACTTTGTACTATCTGGTCCTGTGTCACCAAGTACTCCATCACCTCATTCTTCACAATTGACTCTAACATCTTCCCGACCACTGAGGTCAGGCTAACTTTTCTATAATTTCCTTTCTGCTACCTCCCTCCTTTCTTGAAGAGTGGAGTAACATTTGCAATTTTCCAGTCCTCTGGCACTATGCCAGAGTCCAAAGAATTCTGAAAGATAACTTCTAATGCCACCACAATCTCTAACGCTACCTCTTTCAGAACTCTAGGGTGCAGTTCCTCTGGTCTGGATGACTTATGTACCTTTAGGTCTTTCAGCTTTTTGAGCAACTTCTCCCTTGTAACAGGTCCTGCACCCACTTCTCTTCCTTCACACACAACATTAGGCATCCTGCTAGCATCTTCCACAGTGCAGAGTGCCACAAAATACTCATTTAGTTCATCAGCCATCATCTCATCGCCTGTAGTTATCTCTCCTGCCTCATTTTCTAGAGGTCCTACATCCACTCTTATTTCTCTGGTATTTTTAACAGACTTGAAAATACGTTTACTATCCAATTTTGATATTATTTCCTAGCTTGTTTTCATATTTCAGCTTTTCCCATCTAAAGATTTTTTTAGATGCTTTCTGAAGGTTTTTAAAAACTTCCTAATTCTCTATCTTCCCACTAATTTTTGCTTTGTTGTATGCCCTTTCTTTTGCTTTTACAATAGCTTTGACTTCCTTTATCAGCCACGGTTGTACAATGTTACTATTTGATTAGTTCTTCATTTTTGGAATGCACATGTCCTGCACCTTCCTCATTATTACCAGAAATACAAGCCATTGCTACTCTGCTGACAACCCTGCCAGCAGCTCTTTCCAATTTATTTTGACCAGCTCCTCTCTCATACCACTGTAATCTCCCTTACTCAACTGAAATATTGCCATGTCAGACTTTACTTTCTCCCTATCAAATTTCAAGTTGAACTCAATCATATTGTGATCACTGGTTCCAAAGGGCTCATTGCCTTAAGCTCCCTAATCATAGAACTATAAATAATTACAACACAGATACAGGCCTTTTGGCCCTTCTTGGCTGTGCCAAACCATTTTTCTGCCTAGTCCCACTAACCTGCAGCTGGCCCATATCCCTCCATACACCTCTCATCCATGTAACTGTCCAAGTTTTTCTTAAATGTTAAAAGTGAGCCCGCATTTACCACTTCATCTGGCAGCTCATTACACACTCCCACCACTCTCTGTGTGAAGAAGCCCCCCCAATGTTCCCTTTAAACTTTTCCCCCTTCACTCTTAAACCATGTCCTCTGGTTTTTTTTTCTCCCCTAGACTCAGGGAAAAAAGCCTGCTTGCATTCACTCTATCTATACGTATCATAATTTTATATACCTCTATCAAGTCTCCCCTCATTCTTCTACGCTCCAGGGAATAAAGTCCTAACTAATTCAACATTTCTCTGTAACTCCGTTTCTCAAGTCCCAGCAACATCCTTGTAAACCTTCTCTGCACTCTTTCAACCATATTAATATCCTTCCTGTAATTTGGTGACCAAAACTACACACAATACACCAAATTTGGCCTCACCAATGCCTTATACAACCTCACCATAACATTCCAACTCTTATACTCAATACTTTGATTTATAAGGGCCAATGTATCAAGAGCTCTTACCTACCTGTTACGCAACGTTTAGGGAATTTTGTATCTGTATTCCTAGATCCCTCTGTTCTACTGCACTCCTCAGTGTCCTACCATTTACCTTGCATGTTACATCTTGATTTTTTCTTCCAAAGTGCAATTCCTCACATTTGTCTGTATTAAACTCCATTTGTCATTTCTCAGCCCATTTTTCCAGCTGGTCCAATTCTCTCTGCAAGCTTTGAAAGCCTTCCTCACTGTCCACTATACCTCCAATCTTTGTATCATCATCAAATTTACTGATCGAATTTACCACATTATCATCCAGATCACTGATATAGATGACAAATAACAATGGACCCAGCAATGATCCCTGTGGTACACCACCAGTCACAGGCCTCCACTCAGAGAAGCAATCCTCCACTACCACTCTCTCGCTTCTCCCATTGAGCCAATGTCTAATCCAAGTTACTACCTCACCATGTATACCTAGCGATTAAATCTTCCTCACAAACCTCCCATGCAGGACCTTGTCAAAGGCCTTAATGAAGTCCATGCACAGAACATCCACTGCCTGCCCTTCATCCACTTTCCTTGTAATCTCCTTGAAAAACTCTAATAGATTTGTTAAACATGACCTACTATGCACAAAGTCATGTTGACTCTCTATAATAAAGTCCCTGTCCATCTAAATACTTGTAGATCCTAACCTCTTAGTACTCTCTCCAATATTTTACCTACTACCGACATCAAACTTACCGGCCGATAATTTCCCGGCTTACTTTTAGAACCTGTTTTAAACAACGGAACAACATGAGCTATCCTCTAATCCTCTGGCACATCACCCGTAGATACCGACATTTTAAATATATCTGCCAGGGGCCCTGCAATTTCAACACTAGTCTCGTTCAAGGTCCGAGGGAATACCCTGTCAGGTCCTGGGAATTTATCTACTCTGATTGCCTCAAGAAGACCTCATGTCTTCTTTTAGCCTTCCTGACTTCTTTCTTAAGTTTTTTTTCATCTTTTATACTCCTCAACTACCTTATTTCCTCCATTTCCTATACATGTCATACATCTCTCTCTTCTTCTTTATCAGAGTTCCAATATCCCTAGAGAACCAAGGTTCCTTATCCACTTCACCTTTAATCCTGACAGGAATATACAAACTCTGCACCCTCAAAATTTCTCCTCTGAAGGCCTCCCACTTACCAATCACGTCCCTGCCAGAGAACAACCTGTCCCAATCTACGCTTTTTAGATCCTTCCTCATTTCTTCAAAATTGGCCTTTTTCCAGTTTAGAACCTCAACCCGAGGACCAGATCTATCTTTATCCATGATCAAGTTGAAACTAATGGTGCTATGATCACTGGAACCAAAGTGTTCCCCTACACACACTTCCGTCACCTGTCCTAACTCAAATCCTAATAGGAGATCTAATATTGCATCCTCTCTAGTCGGTACCTCTATATATTGATGTAGTAAACTTTCCTGAACACATTTTACAAACTCTAACCTGTCTAGGTCGTTAACAGTATGGGAGTCCCAATCAATAAGTGGAAAATTAAAATCCCCTACTATCACAAATTTATGTTTCCTGCAGTTGTCTGCTCCCTCTCTGCAGATTTGCTCCTCCAATTCTCCCTGACTAATGGGTGGTCTATAATACAACCCCATTAATGTGGTCATACGTTTCCTGTTTCTCAGCTCCACCCATATGGCTTCGGTAGACAAGCCCTCTAACCTGTCCTGCCTGAGCACTGCTGTAACATTTTCCCTGACTAGCAATGCCACACCCCCCCAACCCTTCATCCCTCTGCCTCTACCACGTCTGAAATATCAGAACCTTGGAACATTAAGCTACCAGTCCTGCCCCTCCTGTAGCCAAGTTTCAGTAATGACTATGATGTCATAATTCCACGTGTCAATCCACGCCCTCGGCTCGTCAACCTTCCCCACAGTACTCCTCACATTGAAAAAGACACACCTCAGAAGCTTATTACCACCACACACAACCCTTCTATTTGTGACTTTGCATGAAACTTTAACATCATTTATTTTCACCCCAGCTCCACTATCTACTCTGGCACTCTGGTTCCCATCCCCCTGCAAATCTAGTTTAAACCTCACCCCACCCCCCCCCACCCCCCCACCAATAGCACTAACAAACCTCCCTGCAAGGATATTGGTTCCCCCTGTAGTTCAGGTGTAACTCTCCTCTGTTGTACAGGTCCCACCTGCCCCAGAAGAGGTCCCAATGATCCTGAAATCTGAAACCCTGCCCCCTACACCAGTTCCTCAGCCACATGTTCATCCTCCAGAGCATCCTATTCTTACCCTCACTGGCACATGGCACAGGTAGCAATCCTGAGATTACCACCCTTGATGTCCTGCTTTTTAACTTCCTACCAAACTCTCTATACTCACTCTTCAGGACCTCCTCACTCTTTCTTCCTACATCATTGGTACTGATGTGTACAACGACATCTGGCTGATCACCCTCGCATTTCAGAATGCTGTGCACGCGATCAGAGACATCCCTGACCCTGGCACCCGGGAGGCAACAAACCATCCAGGAGTCCCTGTCATGACTACAGAACATCCTGTCTATACCTCTAACTATCCAGTCCCCTATCACTACCGCTCTCCTCTTCTTCGCACCCCCCCCCCCCCCCCTTTCGGCACTGCAGAACCAGACACAGTGCCAGAGATCTGGCTGCCGCAGCTTGTCCCAGGTAAGCCAACAGTATCCAAATCGGTACATTTATTGTTGAGGCCACAGGGGAGCCCTGCTCTGCCTGCCCTTTTCCCCTCCCTTGCCTGATGGTAACCCAATTACCTGTGCCCTGCTCCTTTGGTGTAACTGTCTCCCTGTAGCTACTATCTATAAACTCCTCATTCTCCCAGATGATCCGGAGGTCATCCAGCTCCTGCTCCAGTTCATGGTTTGTTAGGAGCTGCAGCTGGATGCACTTCTTGCAGGTGTTGTTGTCAGGGACACTAGAGGTCTCCCTGACTTTCTACATCCTGCAAGAGGAGCATTCTAACATCCTGCCTGGCATTCTCTCTACTCTAAACAAACAAAACAGAACTTACCGGTACATACCCTCGCCTCTGCCTGTTCACGCCGAAGCCTGTTGAGCCAAAGCCGTCCCACTCTGACTCAGTCCACTACGCCGATGGCTGCTGTATATGGCGGCCTTTTATTTAAACCTTTGGCTCACTATGTCACATGCCTGCGCAGTCTAACCTCTTTTTCCTCATCAGTTTAAAAAAAAGGCTTCTCTCTGAGATGCCTTTACTTCTTCACTCTCTGCTTCTTGCTTCAATTTAAAAGACCGTTGGAAACTTCCTCTCCTTTGTAAACCTTTGGCACGCTACGTCACGCACCTGCGCAGTCTAGCCTCTTTTCCCCAATCAGTTAAAAAACGGCTTCTCTCCAAGATGCCTTTACTTCTTCACTCTCCGCCTCTTGCTTCGATTTCATTACATAACACCCAAGCCAGTATAGCTGATCCCCTAGTAGGCTCGACAACAAACTGCTCTAAAAAGCTGTCTCATAGGCATTCAACAAACTCACTCTAAGATCAATCACCAACCTGATTTTCCCAATTGACCTGCATGTTTAAATCTCCCATCACTACCATAATATTACCCTTTTGACTCGCCTTTTCTATTTCCTGTTGTAACTTGTGGTTCACCTCTCAGCATAAATGCTAAAGTTCTTTTACCCTTACAGTTTCTTAACAACCCACAAGGATTCAACACCTTCCTATTTTATGTCTCATCTTTCTACTGATTTGGTGCCATTTTTTATCAGCAGAGCAACACGACCCCCTCTGCCTACTTTCCTATCCCTCCGATACAACATGTAACCATTGCAACAAGATCATCCACCTTATTTCTTATACTACGTGCATTTAGATACAACACCCTGAGAACCATATTTGCTATCCTTTCTGATTCTATATCCCTAATGATTTGATACTCAGCCTGCTGGCTGCAACTAAGTCCCATCACGTGCCTGCCCTTCACGACAATCTGACTGTACGCTATCTTTAATTTTTTACCATCCGTCCTATCCTGAGTCTCTTCACTTCGGTTGCCACCCTTCCTGCCAAGTTAGTTTAAACACTCCCCAACAGCTCTAACAAACTTGCCCACGAGAATATTGGTCCCCCCTTGGGATCAGGTGCAACCCTTCATTTTTCAACAGGTCATACCCAGAAGAGATCCCAATTATCCATGAAACTGAAGCTCTGCCTACTGCACCAACTTCTCAGCCACACATTTATCTGCCAAATCATCCTGTTTCTACCCTCACTGGCACAGGGCACAGGCAGCAATCCAGAAACTACTACACGGGATGTCCTGCTTCTCAGCTTTCTACTTAGCTCTATAAATTCTCTCTTCAGGACCTCTTTGCTTTTCCTTCCTAGGTCATTGGTACCAATATGTACCAATCTATCTGCTCCCCCTCCCTCTCCAAAATGTTGTGGACGTGATCTGAGACATCCCTGATCCTGGTACCTGGGAGGCAATGTACCCTCCGGGTGTCCTGTTCATGTTCGTAATATGCCAGTACACCCATAATTCATGGTCTTCCCAGTGGATGTCTTGTGGTGATACACACCAAAATTTGAGATCCCAATACTCCTCATTCCCTGCCTTCAACTTGGCAAAGAAATATGGCAGGGATAAGACATCATAGAACAAAAGACCTAAATATTACTCATTGCACGAGGTGTATTTAACTACTAAAATTTTCCAAATCAGAATCAGGTTTATTATCACTGACATGTCATGAAGTTTGTTGTTCTGCAGCAGCAGTATTGTGCAATACATCAAAAATTATTACAAGTTACAATAAGAAGTATAAAAATATAAATAGTGCAAAAAGAGACCAAAATCGTGAGGTAGTGTTCAAGTCTTCAGGCTCCTGTACCTCCTACCTGATGGCAGTAATGAGAAGAGGGCAAGAACTGGTTGGTTCTTCCTCCTTCTTGAAGCACCACTTTTTGAAGATATCTTTGATGGTGGGAGGCTAGTGTCTGTGATGGAGCTGGAAAAGTCTGCACCTTGTTTCGATTGTGTGCATTGTGGTGCCTTCACACCAGGCGGCAAAGCAATCACTCAGAATGTTCTCCAGGGAACAGATGAGGAAATATGCGCAAGTCTTTGGTGACATATGAAACCTCCTGAAGTATAGGTGCAGGAACACTTTTTTTGTGACAACACCAATATGTTGGGCCTGGATAGATCCTTTGAGATGTTCACACCCAGGAACTTGAAGCTGCTCACCCTATCTACTCCTGTCCGCTGATGTTGAATGCTAGGTTGTTGCTGCAACACCACTCAACCAGTCAATCTATTTCACTCCTGTACACTTCCTCATCATCTGAGATTCTGCCAACATCAGTGGTGTCATCAATGAATATATACAGATGGCTGTTTGAAGCAGGTGAGAGCCCCCAAGTGCATCAATGAATCCTTGAAGATGTTCCTTTACATTCCAGCCAATTGATTTGCACAGGTTTTATGCACTCTGTCAGATGTACAATTGGGCTCTGATGCCTTGTGAGGGTTCACCCTTATGACATCATCTTCCTGAAAGAGCTTTAGCAATACTCCAGTTTGAGATATCTCTGGTTTGCTGTGCACCACTTCAGAATTTGGCCAGCCAGCTGAAATAACTTCAACTTTAAGATTACACCAGCATGCCAGCTGGAATTCCAACAGAACTTTTACACAAAACTCTCACATACTTGATTCACACAAGAGACAAAGTCAGGGACATGGGGACTCAGTGACAATTACCCTCCATTTCACCTCACATTACAGAAAGCTAATCAAGTAGAAGATTGCCATAATTTTGGAACCATTAGAACTTTAGACTTCTCTAGAGTAGTTCTTCATGTTACCAAAGAAAGTAGATTGTTTTCCTGCAAGCAAACCAAATACTGTATTATTTCAGGAAGGCAAGCAGATTTTGAAAGCTATTTGAAAATAAAATATACCATAGATTTCTGTGGCTATTCTGCTGCTTTCTAGAAAGTGAATAAACAGTATCCACAAAAACTGTGACAAATTTTGCAAACCCAACACTGTATGGTTCTATCTAGGCTTCATACTGACAAGCAATACTAGAAGCATATAACTTTACTCAGTCTTTACTGTTGATATTTTCTCAATTGTTGCTTTTGTAAAATCTTGACATGAAAATATAAAGTATTAAAATAGTATATTGACTGTACCAGCAATTGTGGGACATGTCAGAGCAAACTCACTGGGTAAATGGTCTAATTCTGATCCGATATCATACGTCACTGAGGGCTTTGGACTATATTGGTACTTTCTTTGTGTGAATACATTTCTTTGGTCGCTATTTTGAATGCGATTTTTTGTTTGTTTTTGCACATTCGCCACAGAGAAACACTGTTTTGTTCACTGTATCTATTATGGTTGAACAATAATTAAACTTGATTTGATTGATTGATTGATTTAAAATCCAGGACAGAGGATATAAAACAACAGAGAAACTAACTGGAAAATGACTGAAGTACCAATTGCTTTTCTTAATGGATCATATAGAACTACAGTCGGCCTTCCTTATCCGCGGGGGATTGGTTCCGGGACGCCCCGTGGATACCAAAAAACGCAGATGCTCAAGTCCCTTATTTAGCCTGACTAGTGCAATGGTCTTTAGGACCCAGTGGAACCCCGGACCTTATTTAACCTGTCTCAGTGCAGTGGACTTTAGGAGCAGGCGCAGCTCTGAATCCGCAGTGTTTCTGTTCACGAAAATAATCACGATTGAAAATAAAGTGGAAGTAATAAAGCGATCAGAAAGAAGTGAAACGCCATCGGTCATTGGAAAAGCATTAGGCTACAGACGGTCAACACAACAATCGGAACAATTTTAATGGAGCATGTGAAAGCCCCTGCCCCAATGAAAGCTACAATTATTACTAAGCAACTCAGTGGTTTAATTATTGAAATACATATGTTTCTTCAGTGCTTTATATGCATAGAAAGGTAAAATGTATACTATATACTAAGACAAACGTTTGACTAACTGACGCTAAATAATACTGGATGTACCCGTTCCGACTTCAAATCCGACTTAAAGACGGACTCAGGAACAGAACTCGTTTATAACCTGGGGACTGCCTGTACTTTTAAATCATCTCTAGATTAAATTATAGTACCTAACACAATGTAAATGTATGTAAATAGTTGTTATACTGTATTGTTTAGGGAATAATGACAAGAAAAAATAGCCTGTACATGCTCAAATAATGAGTGTTGGAGAGAGAACTTCCAGGGGCATGCGGAACTCGCGGATAAGGAGGGCCGACTGTATTCAAGCTCTAGTGATTAGACAAATATGCCAGGATTATCCCAATTCAGTTCTTGTTCTATCTTAAACCACTTTTGTACATTGATAAATGAATGCTGCAGTTTTATTTTATGTAATTTGGATGTTAGAATTTTTTATGACTCAAGTGTACAGTTTGTTGCTTGCTAAAGGACTTCACAGGATGTGGTTAAGGCTGAGTAAATGCCCCATCAGCTATGGCTGGAAGGGAATTAATATATTTCCCTTGTCAAAAAGAAACCAATCTGGCATCCATAGCTACAGTGAGTGACTAAAGCACAGATATTGAGGGGTAAAAAAGGGAACTAGCCCAGAATTGTTCTGCTATTAAAACATACTGTATGGAAACAACACCATTTGGCCCACCATATCCAAAACAATCAGCTGGCGGCCATCTACATTAATTACATCTCTGTGCATTTGATCCATAGCCTTCTATACCAAGGTGATACAGGTGTTTATCCAAACACTTCTTAGATGTTGTCAGTGTCTCTCCTTCTACTATACCATCTTCAACAGTAGAGTACCCATTACTCTCTGGTGATAAAGAACCCCCTCAATTCTCCTCTGAATTTTGTACCCCTTACTTTAAAATCTACATCCTCTAGTTTTATCTAGGGACAAGATTCTTGCAGTCTACCCTATCTATAAACCTCATAATTTTATATACAGTACTGTGCAAACATCTTAGGCACATGTAAAGAATGTACAGTGAAGATGCTTTCAAAAAATGCTTTCAAAAATAATGAAATGAAAAGCTTCTAAACATTAAAAATAACTATGAAGAGCAGGACACAGTAAAAAACAAAATCAAATCAATATTTGGTGTGACTACCCTTTGCCTTTAAAACTGCATCAATTCTCTTAGGTACACTGCCATGCAGTGTTATAAGAAAACCAGCTGGTAGGTTGTTCCAAGCATTTTGAAGAGCTTGTCACAGTTCTTCTGCAGACTTCGGCTGTCTCGCTTGCTTGTCTCTCCAGGTAATTCCAGACAGCGTCGCTGATGTTGAGATCAGGGCTCTGTGGAGGCCATACCATCTGTTGCAGAACTTCCTTTTCTTCTTTTCACTGAAGATAATTCTTTATGACCTTGGCCGTATGTTTGAGGGCATTGTCCTGCTGCAGAATGAAGTTGAGACCGATCAGATGCCTATCTAATGGCATTGTGTGTGATGGATGAAAATATGCTTGTACTTCTCAGCATTGAGGATTTCATTAATTCTGATCAGATCACCATCTTCATTTGCAGAAATGCAGCCCCAAACCTGTAAAGAACCTCCACCGTGATTTACTGTTGGCTGTAGACACTCATTCATTTAGCACTCTCCAGATCTTCTAAGGCCGAACTGCCTCCTGTCTTGAGCCAAAAATATCAAATTTTGACAAGTCAGTCCAGAGCACTTGCAGCCATTGTTCAACAACCCAGTACTTGTGTTTTTGTGCACAGATGAGACTCTTGATTTTGTTTCCACTTCAGAGGAATGGCTCTTTGAAAGAAACTATTCCATGAAGACCACTTCTGACAAGCCTTCTCCAGAGTGTAGAGGGGTACACTTCAGTTCCAGTGGTTTCCATGAGATCATGATTGACTTTTTTTTGTAAAATCTAAAATTTGCCCTTTTCTACTGATATACTAATAGAGATGACAAAAATAAACAACCTAATACAAAATTTATATTTAAAAAATTCTGGGGCATCTAAAACTTTTGCACCTCAGTCATGGTCCATCTTAACTCCCCTGCTCCAGGGAAAATAGAACTATTTTTCAATAACAATATGGCTAAAATATTTTATATGAAAACTGGCAACATCAATACCAACAGAGTGAATGGCCAATGGCCAGAGATATATCATTGTAAGACACTGGTTTGGAGACAATGGGAGTAACATGTGCCATTTTGGTTGCAACACTATAAGAAGTATGCGATTACATGCAAAGGTGACTTATCAGAAATTTTGAATAATTTGTGTTTATTTTCCCTGGATGAAGAGGCTGAAACGGTGACCTGATAAAGGTACAGAAAATAATGATGAGGATAGATAGGGTATGTATTTTTTCCAAGGTAGGGCTCATTTAGAAAGAGGTTTGTGGTGTGAGGTCTTTAAAGGAGCTGAGGGGAAGAATTTCACACAGGTTGGAGTCTGGAATGTGCCTCTCAACACTTAAGTATCTAGACAAGTACACGATTTCCAAGGCACATGAGGACAAGACACAGACCTAATGGGGGTAAATAAGATTGGTGCAGGAGGCAGCATGGACATGAGGGGCAAAAGCCTGTTGCTATGACATATGACTCTATACATCTAAATGTGAATGATCACTTCATTATACTTACTATGAGTGAACAATCATTATACTGACCTCAGGTTTAAATTCGTTAATGCCTGTAGATTAATGACTGTGTCTGGAATGACTCTGATGCAGTTATGATATAGGTTCAACATCTCCAATGAGATAAAATGGCACACTTCCATTGGAATTTCACTCAGTCTGTTCTTCGACAGATCTGCCAAGGAAACAAAATGCAGTAGTTAGCAGTTTGAATGTTGTCCTTTATACTGCCATGGTGCACTCAACAACAGCTAATTCATTATCAGAGCACACTGTTCTAGCAAACAGTTACTGACTTCATTTCCTCTGGAGATCTTAAGATCCAACCTCCAGCCCCTCAGTCACTAAACACTGAACAGCCAACATCTACCCATCTACTATCCTGGTAGAATCATCAATTCAATTTGTGCTTGCCCATGAAATCTATTTTTACCAAACTCGAATCTACTCTTTATTGCTGTGTCTAGTTACTTTGTATTTCCACCTGCAACTCCTCTAGCACACTCTACTATTTTGACAGTTTCCAGGGTCTAACAGGCCCATTTTAGTACACATGACCAATCCTCTAAAAATGACATCCTGTACCAAAAGATTTCAATGATCCTATACTTCTCAGATCTACCTGCACCTCCATCAACACCCTTTGGCTACCTGACCCTCCTCATAAAGAACTTGCTCAATAATTGCATTCACTTCCTACATGAGCCTGGTTTCCTATGTCTCTTTGTGTGATATATGGAAAGTTCCTGCTTCAGTTCTACTTAAACTCCTGGCCTCACACACTGAGGCTAGTTCTTGCTCTTGTACATAAATTAAAAGCTTCACCCCTCCCCTCCCGATCACAATCTTCATCTTGTCAGGTCACACATCTGTCAGTGGGTGAGCATCTGGGGGACAGTGATCACCGCTCCCTGGCCTTCAGCATTATCATGGAAAAGGATAGAATCAGAGAGGACAGGAAAATTTTTAATTGGGGAAAGGCAAATTATGAGGCTATAAGGCTAGAACTTGCGGGTGTGAACTGGGATGATGTTTTTGCAGGGAAATGTACTATGGACATGTGGATGATGTTTAAGGATCTCTTGCAGGATGTTAGGGATTAATTTGTCCTGGTGAGGAAGATAAAGAATGGTAGGGTGAAGGAATCATGGGTGATAAGTGAAGCGAAAAATCTAGTCAAGTGGAGGAAGGCAGCATACATGAGGTTTAGGAAGCAAGGATCAGATGGGGCTTTTGAGGAATATAGGGTAGCAAGAAAGGAGCTGAAGAAGGGGCTGAGAAGAGCAAGAAGGGGGCATGAGAAGGCCTTGGCGAGTAGGGTAAAGGAAAACCCCAAGGCATTCTACAATTATGTGAAGAACAAAAGAATGACAGGAGTGAAGGTAGGACCGATTAGAGATAAAAGTGGGAAGATGTGCCTGGAGGCTGTGGACGTGAGCGAGGTCCTCAATGAATACTTCTCTTTGGTATTCACCACTGAGAAGGAACTTGATGACTGTGAGGACAATATGAGTGAGGTTGATGTTCTGGAGCATGTTGATATTAAGGGAGAGGAGGTGTTGGGGTTGTTAAAATACATTAGGACGGATAAGTCCCCAGGGCCTGACAGAATATTCCCCAGGCTGCTCCACGACACGAGGGAAGAGATTGCTGAACCTCTGGCTAGGATCTTTATGTTCTCGTTGTCCACGGGAATGGTACCGGAGGACTGGAGGGAGGCGAATGTTCTCCCCTTGTTCAAAAAAGGTAGTAGGGATAGTCCGGGTAATTATAGACCAGTGAGCCTTACGTCTGTGGTGGGAAAGCTGTTTGAAAAGGTTCTTCAAGATAGGATCTATGGGCATTTAGAGAATCATGGTCTGATCAGGGACAGTCAGCATGGCTTTGTGAAGGGCAGATCGTGCCTAACAAGCCTGATAGAGTTCCTTGAGGAGGTGACCAGGCATATAGATGAGGGTAGTGCAGTGGATGTGATCTACATGGATTTTAGTAAGGCATTTGACAAGGTTCCACACGGTAGGCTTATTCAGAAAGTCAGAAGGCATGGGATCCAGGGAAGTTTGGCCAGGTGGATTCAGAATTGGCTTGCCTGCAGAAGGCAGAGGGTTGTGGTGAAGGGAGTACATTCAGATTGGAGGGTTGTGACTAGCGGTGTCCCACAAGGATCTGTTCTGGGACCTCTACTTCTCGTGATTTTTATTAACGACCTGGATGCGGAGGTAGAAGGGTGGATTGGCAAGTTTGCAGACGACACAAAAGTTGGTGGTGTTGTAGATAGTGTAGAGGATTGTCGAAGATTGATAGGATGCAGAAGTGGGCTGAGAAGTGGAAGATGGAGTTCAACCCGGAGAAGTGTGAGGTGGTACACTCTGGAAGGACAAAATCCAAGGCAGAGTACAAAGTAAATGGCATGATACTTGGTAGTGTGGAGGAGCAGAGGGATCTGAGGATAAATGTCCACAGATCCCTGAAAGTTGCCTCACAAGTAGATAGGGTAGTTAAGAAAGCTTAGTTAGCTTTCATAAGTAGAGGGATAGAGTTTAAGAGACGCGATGTAATGATGCAGCTCTATAAAACTCTAGTTAGGCCACACCTGGAGTACTGTGTCCAGTTCTGGTTGTCTCACTATAGGGAGGATGTGGAAGCATTGGAAAGAGTACAGAGGAAAGAAGTACTATCTTTCCTTTCGGTTAGTCCTGACGAAGGGTCTCAGCCCGAAACGTCGACAGTGCTTCTCCCTATAGATGCTGCGTGGCCTGCTGTGTTCCACCAGCATTTTGTGTGTGTTGTTGTTTGAATTTCCAGCATCTGCAGATTTCCTCCTGTTCACACATCAAAACACTCAATTGCTGCTCCCTTGGGACCTGGCTCTTGCTGGACCACATTAATTGTCCCTGAACACCTGAAAAACTGGTTATTTTGAATTATATTCATTGCCCAGTTCAGGTAAGGGTTCTGCAAACTGACTAAAACCCAAAATTTCACAAATTGGAAATACTATCAGATGAGATTACTGTTGGCTAACATTGTAAAAATTGCAATAGTGGATTGATTAGATACAGACTAATAAAGATCTTAGTTATAAATAGTTGATTAACACAGATCTGTACTACAGATTAAAAACACGCAGAATCATGAGAGTTGCCAGACCTCAGAACGCCAGAAGTGTGAATTAGTAGTTGGTGACAAGAACAGCCAAGGTGGACCAAGTGGCCTGTTCCTATATTCATGACTCCATCCAACTATTCAGATTAGTATTTACTTTCTTCAGAACCGATTGTTTCTGATGAAAGGCCATCAGCCTGTGATATTAATTCAATTCTTCTCTCTCCAAAGACTTGCCGACCCGTGAGTAATCCCAATGCATAATTTTTATTCCAACCACTGCAGTGTTTAGTGTCTGTTACTGTATTTTGTCCCTCTTCTTTATTTTCATTCATCCCCTTCTACCTATTTATGCTCCAAAGAGATCAGTTCATAGGTCAATTAATCAATATCAATTAATTACAATTAATAACCGTAAGACCATAAGAGATAGGAGCAGAATTAGGCCATTTGGCCCTTTGAGTCAACTCCACCATTTCATCATGGGTAAAACAATTTTCTTCTCAGCCCCAATCTCCTATCTTCTCCATATATCCCTTCATGCCCTGACCAATCAAGAATTTATTAACCTCTGCCTTAAATATACATAAAGACTTGGTCTCCACAACTACCTGTGGCAAAGAATTACACAGATTCACCACCCTCTGGCTAAAGAAATTCATCTCCTTTCTAAAAGGAGGCCCCTCTATTCTGAGGCTGTGTGCTCTGGTCTTAGACTCTCCCACCACAGGAAACATCCTCTAATCTATCACCATTTGATAGACTTCAATGAGGTCACCACTCATTCTTCTGAATCCTAGTGAATACAGGCCCAGAGCCATCAGATGCTCTTCATATGATAAGTCATTCAATCCAGGAATCATTTTCATGACAACCAACACACACAAAATGCTGGAGGAACTTAGCAGGCCAGGCAGCATCTACGGAAAAGAGTACAGTTGACTTTTCTTCATTTGAATTGCAGATCATAACTATTTTCTGTATTAAAACTTTTGTTGCTACAGTCCGAAGTTCCCGCCTGGTTCAAAGAAGCAACAATCATCCAAGTGCCCAAGAAGAGTAGGGCGAGCTGCCTTAATGACTGTCATCCAGTAGTACTCACATTTACTGTGATGAAGTGCTGTGAGAGGTCAGTTATGGTTAGACTTAACTCCTGTTTCAGCAAGGATCTGGACCCACTGCAACTTGCCTATCGCCAAAATAGGTCTACAGCGGATGCAATCCCATTGCTCTTCACACGGTCTTGGATCACCTATATAATGGTAATACTTATATCAGCCTACAAAACACAAAATGCTGGCAGAACTCAGCAGTTCTGCCAGCATTTTGTGTTTTGTATTTATTTCCAGCATCTGCAGATTCACTCATGTTGCACTTATATCAGCCTGCTGTTTATTGACTACAACTCAGTGTTTAACACAATCATTCCTACAGTCCTGATCGATCAGCTACAGAATCTGCACCTCTGTTATGTCCCTCCACAACTGGAAGACCAAAATCTGTGTGGATCGGAAATAACATCTCCACCTCACTGACAATCAACACTGGTGCACCTCAAGGATGTATGCTTAGCCCACTTCTCTGCTCTCTCTACAACCATGCCTGTGTGGCTAGGCACAGATCAAATGAAAGCTATGAACTTGCTGATGACATAACCTGATGGCACAATTTCAGGTGATGATGAGAAGTCACACAGGAGCAAAATAAGGACATAAATATAGAATTAGGCCATTGGCCCATCAAGTCTGATCTGCCATTTCATCATGACTGATTCATTTTCCCTCCCAGCCTCACTCTCCTGCCTTCTCCCTGTATTCCTTCATGCCCTGACTAACCAAGAATCTAATAACCTTTGCCTTAAATATCCCCAATGACTTGGCCTCTACAGCCACTTGTGGCAACAAATTCCAAAGATTCACTACTCTCTGGCTAAAGAAATTCCTTACCTCCAGTGTAAAAGGATGTCCCTCTATTCTGAGGCTGTGCCCTCTGGTCCTAGACTCCCCCACCATAGGAAACATCCTGTCCACATCCATTCTACCAAGGCCTTTCACCGTTCGATAGGTTTCAATAAAATTACCCCTCATTCTTCTGTAGCCTTTCTATTTCCACAAAACTACATGCCCCTCTCCACCTGTCTTCATATCTACCTGCCCCTCCACCTGTTTTCTTACCTACCTGCCCCTCCACTTATCTGCATATCTACCCACCTCTCCATCTGTCTTCATTTCTACCCGTCCCTCCACCTGTCATCTTATCTATCTACCACTCCACCTATCTGGGTATCATCCGCAAACTTGGCCACGAAGCCATCAATTCCGTCATATATCAACTAGTTGACTGGTGTCATAGCAAGTCCCCAACCAAGAATTCCAGCAAATGAGCTGAATGTGGCAGAGCCCACATGGCAGGAGGTCCAGGATATCATCAAGAGAGCAAAGTCATCTGACACCCCTGGACCAAGTAGTATATAAGAAATGCCAAAAACTCTTCCGGAAGTTGTAGAAGATAATGAGGAAGATTTGGACCAAAGGTTCTATCCCACCAAGCTGGAAACTGGGAAGGATGCTTAGTTCGCAAGGAAGTCCTCCACAATCCCCCAGTTTAGGACAATCTCCCATCTTAGCGTGGAGTGCAAGATATTCTTCTCACCATTTGTGAGAAGGTTGCCGTTCTACTTAATGGAGAACCACTATATCAACACATCCATCCAGAAAGGTGGCATCCCGGGTTTCTCTGGGTGCCTTGAACACACCTCAATAATCAGCCAGTTGATCCATGAGGCCAGGCAGAAGAAAGGCGATCTAACAATTATCTGGTTAGACCTATCAAACGTTTACATATCAATTCAACACATCCTCATCCAGGCTGGCCTGGATCACTACCATATCCCACCAGTAATGCAAGAAAGGGTCTCTAGCTACCTAGGGGGATTCAAGCTACACTTCACTTCAGTCCACTTTACAACCAGGTGACAAAACCCTCAAAAAGGGATTCCAAACAGCCATACCTTCTCCCCCATCTTAAAGGACAGTGCCAACATCACAGCACTGTAAAGCAGACCGAAAAATGGCTGAAGAAGAATGATACAGGTGTCTCCCGTTTTCCGAATATTCACTTTACGACACCTCAATGTTACGAAGGACTTACATTAGATACCTGTTTTCGCTAACAGAAGGTGTTTTCACTGTTACAAAAAAAGGCAGCGCCCGACAAAAGGCATCGAGCAGCCAAGCCCCTCCCCTGGAACTGCATTCTAGCCGGCATTACTTAAACCTGTGCCTGTGAGCATCTGTGCTTTATGTCGATTTATTTTGTGCATCCGTTAGCAAGATGAGTTCCAAGGTATCGGAAAAGCCTAAAAGAGTGCATAAGGGTGTTACACTTAGCGTAAAACTAGACATAATAAAGCGTTTTGATTGTGCTGAACAAAGTAAGGACATGGTGAGTTTGGCTAAGGGTTTGTGGAAGTTGATGAAGATGATGTTGAAGAGGTTTTGGCATCCCATGACAAAGAATTGACAGATGAAGAGCTGATGAAGAGTAAAGGATAACAACTGAAGCCGAACGCAGTAGCGAACAGCCCGAAAGTGAAGTTGTCCAGGAACTGAACGTGAAGCAATTGCGTGAGATTTTCACTGCGATTGACAGCACTGCAATGTTTGCAGAGAAGTACATATTAATTTTGAAAGAGTACATAGGGTTAAGGCATATTTGCAGAATGGTTTGAGTGCTTACAAAGAACTGTATGATAGAAAAATGCATGAGGCTAAGCAGTCAAGCAGACTGTTGTTTTTCAAGCCTTCCACATCAGTCACAGCAGACGGCGAACCTTGACCTTCGACATCGAGGCAGGCAAACATAGAAGAAAGTGACCTGCCTGCCCTGATGGAAACAGACGATGATGAGATGACACTCCAGTCTCCTCTACCTCCCACCACCCCAAACTCCGATGACTCAACCTAACACACCATAATCAGTGACTTCCCGATTCCAGTAAGTGAAACTACACTGGACGTACATTATTTCTACTTTACATAGGCTATGTAATTTTATGTGTTATTTGGTATGAATTGGCAGCTTCATAGCTTAAAGGTTACTGGAAAGACTGCTTCTGCCGACAGCGCTTGCGCCGTGTGTTTCTGCCAAGAGCGCTTGCACCGAGTGTTTTTGCCGCAAATGGTGCTGAGAGCACTTGCGTGAGATTTTCGCTGCGGTGGACAGTGCTGCAATAATTGCAGAAAAGTATTCCTACTTTATATAGGCTGTATATTTATCAGATCATTCCTGCTTTTACTATACGTTACTGTTATTTTAGGTTTTATGTGTTATTTGGCATGATTTGGTAGGTTATTTTTTGGGTCTGCGAACGCTCACAAATTTTTCCCATATAAATAAATGGTAATTACTTCTTCACTTTACGACATTCAGGCTTACGAACCATTTCATAGGAACGCTCTACCTTCGAGTAAGACCATAAGACAAAGGAGTAGAAGTCACCCATTTGGCCCATTGAGTCAGCTCTGCCATTTTGTCATGAGCTGATCCAACCTTCCCTTTAGTCCCATTTCCCCGCCTTCTCACCATAACCTTTGATGCCCTGACTACTCAGATACCTATCAATCTCTACCTTAAATACACCAAATGACTTGGCCTCCACTGCCGCCCGTGGCAACAAATTCCATAGCTTCACCACCCTCTGGCTAAAAAAATTTTTTCGCATCTCTGCTCTGAATGGGCGCCCTGCAATCCTCAAGTCATGTCCTCTCATACTAGACTCCCCAACCATGGGAAACAACTTTGCCACCTCCACTCTGTCCATGCCTTTCAACATTCGAAATGTTTCTAAGAAGTCCCCTCTTATTCTTCTAAACTCAAAGGAGTACATTCCAAGAGCGGTCAAAATGTTCCTCATATGTTAACCCTCTCATTCCCAGAATCATTCTAGTGAATCTTATAACCATATAACAATTACAGCACAGAAACAGGCCATCTCGGCCCTTCTAGTCCGTGCCCACGCTTACACTCACCTAGCCCCACTGGCCAGCACTCAGCCTATAACCCTCCATTGCTTTCCTGTCCATATACCTGTCCAATTTTACTTTAAATGACAATACCGAACCTGCCTCTACCACTTCTACTGGAAGCTCATTCCACACAGCTACCACTCTGAGTAAAGAAATTCCCCCTCGTGTTACCCTTAGACTTTTGCCCCCTAAGTCTCAACTCATGTCCTCTTGTTTGAATGTCCCCTACTCTCAATGGAAAAAGTCTAACCACGTCAACTCTATCTATCCCCCTCATAATTTTAAATACCTCTATCAAGTCCCCCCTCAACCCTCTACACTCCAAAGAATAAAGACCTAACTTGTTCAGCCTTTCCCTGGAACTTAGGTGCTGAAACCCAGGTAACATTCTAGCAAATCTTCTCTGTACTCTCTCTATTTTGTTGACATCTTTCCTATAATTCGGTGACCCGAACTGTACACAATACTCCAAATTCGGCCTTACCAATGTCTTCTACAATTTTAACATTACATCCCAACTCCTATACTCAATGCTCTGATTTATAAAGGCCAGCATACCAAAGCTTTCTTCACCACCCTATACACATGAGATTCCACCTTCAGGGAACCATGCCCTATTATTCCTAGATCACTCTGTTCTACTGCATTCTTCAATGCCCTACCATTTACCATGTATGTCCTATTTGGATTATTCCTATCAAAATGCAGCACCTCACACTTATCAGCATTAAACTCCAACTGCCATCATTCAGCCCACTCTTCTAACTGGCCAAAATCTCTCTGCAAGCTTTGAAAACTTACTTCATTATCCACAACGCCACCTACCTTAGTATCATCTGCATACTTACTAATCCAATTTACCACCCCATCATCCAGATCATTGATGTATATGACAAACAACATTGGACCCAATACAGATCCCTGAGGCACACCACTAGTCACTGGCCTCCAACCTGACAAACAGTTATCCACCACTACTCTCTGGCATCTCCCATCTAGCCACTGTTGAATCCATTTTACTACTTCAATATTAATACCTAACAACTGAACCTTCCTAACTAACCTTCCATGCGGAACCTTGTCAAAGGCCTTACTGAAGTCCATATAGACAACATCCACTGATTTACCCTCATCAACTTTCCTCATAACCTTTTCAAAAAATTCAATAAGATTTGTCAAACATGACCTTCCACGCACAAATCCATGCTGACTATTCCTAATCAGACCCTGTCTATCCAGATAATTATATAAACCATATCTTCTCTGAACTCTCTCCAATGTCAGCACATCCTTTCTTAAATAAGGAGCCCAAAACTGCACACAGTATTCCAAGTGAGGCCTTACCAGTGCCTTTTAGAGCATCAACATCACATCCCTGCTCCTATACTCTATTCCTCTTGAAATGAATGCCAACATTGCATTCGCCTTCTTCACCACCGACTCAACCTGGAGGTTAACCTTAAGGGTATCCTGCACGAGGACTCCCAAGTCCCGTTGCATCTCAGAACTTTGAATTCCCTCCCCATTTAAATAACAATCTGCCCATTTATTTCTTCTACCAAAGTGCATGACCGTACACTTTCCGACACTGTAATTCATTTGCCACTTCTTTGCCCATTCCCTCAATCTATCCAAGTCTCTCTGCAGACTCTCTGTTTCCTCAGCACTACCAGCCCCTCCACCTATCTTTGTATCATCAGCAAACTTAGCCACAAAGCCATCTATTCTATAATCCAAATAGCTGATATACAATGCAAAAAGAAGCTGCCCCAACACAGACCCCTGTGGAACACCACTGGTAACGGGCAGCCAACCAGAATGGGATCCCTTTATTCCCACTCTCTGTTTCCTGCCAATCAACCAACACTCTATCCACGTATGTAACTTTCCTGTAATTCCATGGGCTCTTATCTTGTTTAGCAGCCTCATTTGCAGAACCTTGTCAAAGGCCTTCTAAAAATCCAAATACACAACATCCACTGCATCTCCCTTGTCTAGTCTACTTGTAATTTCTTCAAAAAATTGCACTAGGTTTGTCAAGCAGGATTTTCTTTTAAGGAAACCATGCTGAGTTCTGCCTATCTTGTCATATGCCTCCAGGTACTCCATAACCTCATCCTTGACAATCGACACCAACAACTTCCCACCACCGATGTCAAGCTAACAGGTCTATAATTTGCTTTTTGTTTCCTTGCCCCCTTCTTAAATAGCGGACTGACATTTGAAATCTTCCAGTCCTCCAGAACCAGGCCAGAATCTATCGACTTTTGAAAGATCATTGCTAATGCCTCCGCAATCTCCACTGCTACTTCCTTCAGAACACGAGGGTGCATTCCATCTGGTCCAGGAGATTTATCTACCCTTAGACTATTCAGTTTCTTGAGTACTTCTTCTGTTGTAATTGTGACTGCGCATATTTCTCTTCCCTGACACTCTTGAATGTCCGGTATATTGCTGATGTCTTCCTCAGTGAAGACTGATGCAAAATACTCATTCAGTTCCTCCGCCATCTCCTTATCTCTCATTACAATTTCTCCAGCATCATTTTTGATCAGTCCTATATCTACTCTCAGCTTTTACTCTTTATATACTTGAAAAAGCTTTTAGTATCTTCTTTGATATTATTTGCTAGCTTCCTTTCATAGTTCCACTGAAATACTGACACATCAGATTTTGGCTTCTCTTTCTCAAATTCCACAGTGAACTCAATCATGTTGTGATCACTGCCTCCTTAGGGTTCCTTCACTTCCATCTCTCAAATCACCTCTGGTTCATCACACAATACCCAATCCAGTACAGCTGATCCCCTAGTGTGCTCAACAACAAGCTGTTCTAAAAAGCCATCTCGTAGACATTCTACAAATTCTCTTTCTTGAGAACCAGTGCCGACCTGATTTTCCCAATCCACTTGCATGTTAAAATCCCCTACAATTATCATAACTCTGCCCTTCTGGCAAGCCTTTTCTATTTCCTGTTGCAATTTGTAGTCCACATCACTGTAGCTGTTTGGAGGCCTGTAGATAATTGCCATCAGCGTCCTTTTACCCCTGCGATTTCGTATCACAACCCATAAAGATTCTGCACCTTCCGATCCTATGTCAACTTTTTCTAATGATTTAATATCATTTCTTACCTTTAAAGCCATGCCACCCTCTCTACCTACCTGCCTATCCTTCCGATACACTGCGTATCCTTGGACGTTCAGCTCCCAGAGACGTGCATCCTTTAGCCATGTCTCAGTGATGGCCACAATATCATACCTGCCAATCTGTAACTGTACAACAAGATCATCCACCTTATTCCTTATGCTGTGTGCATTTAAGTATAACACCTTAAGTCCAGTATTTGGTACTTTTTGCATTGATTGCACTGAAACTTTATTGTACTACAACTCATCCCAATGGCTGCAAATTTGCCCCATCACCTGGTTGTCCTTCCTGACATTCTTACTGCTCACTACCTTAGTCTATTTCTGTTTTCCCTCTCCTCCGCTCCATCATTTCGGTTCCCATCCCCCTGCCAAATTAGTTTAAATCCTCCCTAACAGCTCTATTAAACCTTCCCACCAGGATATTGGTTCCCCTAGGATTCAAGTGTAACCCGTCCTTTTTGTACAGGTCACACCTGCCCCAAAAGAGGTCCCAATGATCCAGAAACTTGAATCCCTGCCCCCGCTCCAATCCCTCAGCCACACATTTATCCTCCACCTCATTCCATTCCTGCTCTCACTGTCGCATGGCACAGGCAGTAATAACAAGATTACTACCTTTGCGGTCCTTCTTCTCAACTGCCTTCCTAACTCCCTATATTCTCCTTTCAGGATCTCTTCCCTTTTCCTACCTATGTCATTGGTACCTATATGTACCACAACATCTGGCTCCTCACCCTCCCACTTCAGGATATCTTGGACGCAATCAGAAACATCCCAGACCCTGGTACCAGGGAGGCAAACTACCATCCGGGACTCCTGACTGCGTCCACAGAATCGCCTATCTGACCCCCTATCGAGTCCCCTATTACTACTGCCTTCCTCTTCCTTTCCCTACCCTTCTGAGCTACAGGGCTGGACTCTGTGCCGGAGGCACAGCCACTGTGGCTTCCTCCAGCCACAGTACTGTCCCCCCCCCCCCCCCCACAACAACAGTACTCAAATAGGAGTACTTATTGTCAAGGGGTACAGC